>NC_037681.1:46064973-46166788 GCF_003255815.1 Theropithecus gelada
TTTTTTTGAGACGGAGTCTCGCGCTGTGTCACCCAGGCTGGAGTGCAATGGCGCGATCTCGGCTCACTGCAAGCTCCGCCTCCCAGGTTCAGGCCATTCTCCTGCCTCAGCCTCCGAGTAGCTGGGACTACAGGCGCCCGCCACCACGCCCGGCTAGTTTTTTGTATTTTTAGTAGAGACGGGGTTTCACCATGTTAGCCAGGATGGTCTCGATCTCCTGACCTCGTGATCCGCCCGCCTCGGCCTCCCAAAGTGCTGGGATTACAGGCTTGAGCCACCGCGCCCGGCTCTACTTTCTATTTTTAGTAGAAAGCCTGGTCTCAAACTCCTAGGCTCAAGTGATACACCCACCTCGGCCTCCTAAAGTGCTAGGATTACAAGAGTGAGCCACTGTACCTGGCCTACATTTTTAAAAAGTATAAGCTACTAACTTGCTAACTACTACTATACAACTAACTTTCCATGCATTAAAAAAGAAATAAGAAGGACCAAGCATGAGTTCATCTACATCAATAGAATTTGATTAGCGAAATAATAGAAGATAATTTTAACCTGTAACACATGCAATGTATGACATGAGCTCACATGATGAAGGGAAGTCATGGGTGCAATTGTTCCCTATCGTTTTCCCTGCAGAATTAAGAACAGAATTTGACAGAATTTGATGTGAAGGTTATGAGTACACAGATTTGCATCCTGGCAGGCCAGTGTATCACCTCTTAAACAACAGTCGTATCTAGATGGAGGGGTGAGGTGAACCCATCCCATGTCCTTGCTGTGAGATGCCAGCCTGATCTCCTCAAGTGAGCCGCTCCCTTGGCCAGGAAGAACCACCTACCTAGTGCAGCAGGGCACTCACATCTGGTGCGGGTGGTGGGGGTGCTGACACCACCCGCTTATTTGAACTTTGTTTCTGTTCTGTTTCCTTTCGTTCAGCTTACACCTCCTCAGCAGACCTAGCTTCCTCCCGGTAGTGTTGTTCCCAGTGAAGG
Organism: Theropithecus gelada; assembly: GCF_003255815.1. Classification (NCBI taxonomy): domain Eukaryota; kingdom Metazoa; phylum Chordata; class Mammalia; order Primates; family Cercopithecidae; genus Theropithecus; species Theropithecus gelada. The sequence continues at coordinate 46,065,966 of NC_037681.1, forward strand.
GAAATGTGTCACTGTGCCCCGGAGGCTCCTCTTTGAATTAAAGCATCTTGGTTTCAACCATCTCTGCTTGAAATGATGATGTGCTTGGCTTTCCTAAGTAGCCGGACTCCTGGTCTGTGCTGCCTGGCAGCACTCACTGACTGACACCAACAACCATGTTGGTGGCCACACAACTGCCCAAAGCAGAACTTCTTTAAAGAATTAAAGAGCCCTACGAGATAAATATATGTAAGAAACACAGCTTACTCCTATACCCAACCAGCCTTCTGCCTCACATACATTTGTGTGTGTGTGTGTGTGTGTGTCTGTGTGTAATTTAGCATGCATGCTCCCCAACACTGCAGCTTCCCCTGGTGGGATCTGGGCAGGCTGCCAAGACCTCTGGCTTATCTGATGCCAGGCATCCTGCCCAGGCCTCTCTGGGAGGCAGGGATTCACTCGGTGGTCCCGTCTACAGCAGGAGCAGTGAGCAAGTGCCGGATCATGGGTTCTGCCTCATCTTGTTCAATCTCATAATAAAGGTTGCCTGTTTTGCCTCTGCCTGTTCCTACCTGGCCAGTCCAGTCCTGCCTGCTATTTGTCCTGGTATTCCTGCTACACACTTGCTTGGCTACACACTTGAAGGCTGTTGGCTCTGGACCAGGTCCTGTGCATCTGCCCCTCCCAAGCCCACACAATAGAGAATATGATCCCCCTACTCAAAACCATTGAGGGGATTAGGACACATGGGATGCAGGAATGGCAATCACCAGCTCCAATCTGGAAGATACGTGTGGAAAGAATATGGAGTTAGCCCAACCTTGCACGTTTCAAATCTTGGGACACCACAGAGCAGCTTTGTGATTTGAACAAATCATGCAACCTCGTAGGGCCTCAGTTTCCTCATTTGTACCATGGAGATGATACAGTTAAACTCCAGCATGGTATGATGAGTGGGGCAGAAGCGGCCAATCTTATAAAATGCAAGGGTGCATTAGTGAGAAATGTATGTCATGACTTGGGTTTCCAGGGTTCTGGCTATGTGAGTTAAATCCTTCCCAGGCTCAGCTGTGGTTTACAGCCACCTGGACATTGTTTACTCTAGTTTAAATATTGATGGGGACAAGCATGGGTGCTGTGGCTGACTAAAGTGCCTAGGACAGCAGAGGAATTATTCCAGGAATTTCCTAGTTACCTGCCACCTTGTGTGAATCCAGGGAAATGTGGCTGAGCAAATACAGAGGAAATGGGGACTCACTGTCTGCTTCTCCTCTTCCCAGAAGTGAGTTGCAGTCCTCCCCCTTCGTGTTGGTAGAAATTTTAGCTCATTCCCATAGAAGCTGGGGGAAGGCAAGGAACTGGGAATCAAATAACAATTGCATGACAATCTGGATTTGCTTTATTGAAGAGTCTTACTTTAATGCCTGTCCTATTAGTGTTGTTGTAAAGATTAAGGATGACATATGAACAAGTCATAGTGCTTGGCATATAGTGTTTGCTCATTAAATGGTAATAATGTCACAAATGTTTTAAAGCACATGCTGTGCCCTGGGCACTATACTGGGTGTAATAACCATAGCAGTGACTATGACATATGTTGTTCCTCCCCTTTCGAAGCACAATAGTTTAGCAGAAGTCACAGCTCGGAGCAGTGCCCTGGAACCTATGAAGGTCAAGCTATCACTATATTTTTTTCTAAAACACCATTTTTCCCTAAGTACTTGAAAACACTTAAGGTCTTATATGTATGTTTTGGAACAGAATATTTCACCCCCTTCTCTAAAGCAGTGGTTCTCAAGAGGGGTTGATTTTCATCTCCCAGGGGACATTTGGTGATGTCTACAGACATTTTGTGTAGTCATAAGTTGTACGTGTGTGTGTGGACGTGCACTCCTAGCATCTAGTTGAGTGGAGGCCAGCGATGCTGCTAAAATCCTGTAATGCCAGGTCAGCCCTACAACAACCACCTGTCTGACCCAAAGTTTCAAGGGTCAAAGCTTAGAAACCGTGGTCTAGAAGGTAACTGCTTAGTCCACAGTCATTTATTTTTGGCTGCAAAGGGAGAGAAACACCTTTTACTCTTAAAAGTCTTAGGAAGCCTGGCCTTTATATTCTGTGTTCCATGACACCTGCCCATGTTTGAGGAGAGGGTGGACAAAGCTCTCCTAACTTCTGCATTCAGAAACACATTCCTCTCGGGGCAGAGAAAATGGACCTGGGAGTGATTGTTTCGGAGTTTTCAGCACTTTAATGTAATTATTTTGGTGAGGGTTATATTTAACTGATTCTCTTATATAAACAAGTCTTTCAAACAAAAAGCTCCTGGAAAAGATCTTGCCTTCTCTACCCTTTGAAAACCCTACCGAGATATGCAAATGAGCCAAATCATCTCCAGGTCACTAAACCCGTCTTCGGCTCATTTGGCCTTTTTTCTTTTCTTTTTAAAGTGTTTTCAAAGTTTGCTTGGGCATAATTAATCCAATTTGGTCTTTGGGGCAGCCCAGATTTCCAGAGTAATGGGGTTCAAATCTCACATGTGCAGCAGGGCAATCAGATTTTGGACAAAGCAGAGGATGAGGAAGAGTGAGGCAAAACAGAACGACATCAGGGAGTGGTGGGTGTAGCGCAGAGGGAGAGAGGACACCAAAGAAGCAGGGAACTAACCAACATAGAAAAATCAAAACCACCAAAATGGCCAGTCCTCCGCTCAGCTTCATGTGCCCTGGTTCCCCACCTCAACTTACTTCTTTGCCTCCTGCTCTGCTTCCCCAAAGCACTTCAGTGGATTTGAGCCTACTTCCTCTCTTCTATTTCTGGGTAGCAGGGGAGTGCCTCTCTCACAGCTGCGTTCTGAAGCAGAATCCTGTCTTGTGGCAGCATTCCTCTCTGAAGGAAAGCAAGGAGGTGTATGTAAAATTCATGATGTTAGGTTGGTGAAAAAGCAATTGCGCTTTTGCCATTTTTAAATGGCACTAACCTAATAATTTCGGCATGTTCATTCACCTTGTCATAGGGGATTATCAGCAAATGTGTACTGTTATTGTTGTTGATGATGAAGCTTGGATAGCCACTAGTTAGTGCCAGACACAAGATGTATGAACCGTCTCTCCACACTTTGGTTGGATGATGACTCAAACTGTGGCATGAACCTTTTGAACTCTATTTTGTGCCTCGTTGGCAGAACAAGCTACATCCTTTTTCTTAGAAATGAGATTTAAATGTGCAACATCTGATCTGAAATGTGCAACATCTGATCTGAAATGTGCAAAACATTTTTTTCTATTGCAGTCTTTTACTTGGAACTTGTTGCAGATGTCAAATGCGGTATTACAGATTCTTATTATATTACAGATAGAACAATTTCTGAGACCATCAACAGATGTTATGCCTGCATAAGAAAATCATCCACAATGGAAAGTCACAAGTTAATAAAAAGTCATTTGTAGTATCTGTGGTTAATAGGATTTTATCTGTGTTCTATGAAGCACTATTCTTTTTAAAAATGTTGTTGCTGGTTGATGCCAAGTGTTCTGCAGATCTTCCCTAAAAGAAACAAGAATTTAATAAAACCATCCTGAAACAACAACAGTATGTCAAACTTGCCCCTGACATACTGATCTTCACTAATGAAACTCTTCTTTATCCCAAACCTTAACCTTAATGGCTATGCACACGTCTTGACCAAAGTACCTTTCCTTCTCTTGAATTTCTCTAACTTTGGTTTTGAATTCAACTCTTAGGGATCCATTGAGTTTCCCCTGGCTTCCTTCAAACATATTTAATAAACTGCCCACATGCCTTGCACATAGTATGTGTTCAGTAATTGACAGAACAACAAGAAGGGCTTTGCAAAATGGGATATCAATACATTATGCAATTGACTGTCAACTGGGTTTCCACCGATGGCCTCTTGTTCCCTGCCCTCATCTGAGCATTACTACGATTGAGGAATCTCTCACCAGGCCAGTGTCCCTCCAATTCTGATGGACTCTGGATTGTGCTGGAAAGTGAAGGAGAATTATCGCCATGGTCTTCCTCAGCAGCCCAGATGTTTCTCATTCAGCATGCATGCTCTGTTAACATTTATCTCCAGGCCCGAGGGGTCAGGTCAATTATATAGAAGTCCAAGCTAGTGAAAGGAATGGAAATGACGAGGCTTGAAAATTCTTCACTCTTTGTTCTTCTGATGGGAGACAGGATAATTAGTCCAAATGAGAGGCAGCCTCTCCCAGACTATATTTAGTCTAATTGCAGAGCTTTCTTTCCCCTGGAGGAGCCTTGGATCCCTCCCTGATGGATGGTAGTGCCTGAAAGAGAACAATGTCAAGCAGGCCGGCCACAGCCACAGTGGGGCATACTCTCCCCTTCTCAGGAGGGAGGTGGGTCTAGGGCAGCTCAGCTTGTGTCCAGGATTCAGGAAATGGGGTTCAACCCCCAACTGTGCCACTGGCTAGCTGTGTAACTGAGGACCCCTGATCCCCTCTGAGCCTCGGTGTTTTGCATGCTCAATAAGCATGATAATCTCTACCTCACAGGAGAGTAATGAGGATGAATGTGGTAACTTTTGCAAATTGCTTTGTGAATTGTAGCCGTGTGACATAAATGTAGGTGGATTGCCATAAATAACAGAAATGCCCAGATGTCCCCCTTCTTCTCAAAGGGCCAGTGCCTGTTTAACCTTGACATGTGAGGCTCTGTCACACGTATGAGGAGAGCCTGCCATCACCTTCGCTCCCTTCCTCCTCCTGAGACCACTGTTTCCAACCCTTAAGCACGTGGTTAATGCTAAAAAGAAAAAAAAAAAAAAAAGTGATTGCCAGTATTACTATTTGCAATTACAAAAGTATTGATTCAGCAAAGAGAAGAGACACAGTGCTATGTTAGTCCATTTTGCGCTGTGATAACACAATGCCTGAGCCTGGGTAATTGATAAAGGATAGAAACTTACTTCTCACACTCTTGGGATCTGGGAAGTCCAAGGTCAAGGCACCAGCATCTAGTATGGGCCTTCCAGCTGTGTCCTCACATGGTGGAAAGCAGAAGGGCAAGAGAGAGCAAACCCCTCCCACAAGGCTCACCCTTTTTAACTTTCATTTTTTTCAGGACACAAGGTCTTGCTCTGTCACTCAGACTGGAGTGCAGGGGCACCATCATAGCTCACTGTATCCTCAAAGTTCTGGGCTCAGGCTACCCTCCTGCTTCAGCCTCAGGAGTAACTAGGACTATAGGTGTGTGCCACCATGCCCAGCTACATTTTCAATATTTTTTGTGTGTGGAGATGGGGTCTCACTATGTTGCCCTCGCTGGTTTCAAACTCCTCGCCTCAACCAATTCTCCCACCTTGGCCTCCTAAAGTGCTGGGATTACAGGCTTGAGCCACCATGCCAGGCCCCATTTTTATAATAAAGCAGCATTTATCCATTCATAAGGGTAGAGCCTTCATAACCTAACAACACCCTAAAAGCCCCTTCCTCCCAACCATTGTTGTGCTGGGGAATACATTTCCAACACATGAATTTTGGGGGACACATGCAGACTACAGCAATAGTATACTGAATTGTTTAAATAGATATACTTGCAAATAAATTGAGGAGGCCGGGCACGGTGGCTCAAGCCTGTAATCCCAGCACTTTGGGAGGCCGAGACGGGCGGATCACGAGGTCAGGAGATCGAGACCATCCTGGCTAACATGGTGAAACCCCGTCTCTACTAAAAAAATACAAAAAACTAGCCGGGCGAGGTGGCGGGCGCCTGTAGTCCCAGCTACTCGGGAGGCTGAGGCAGGAGAATGGCGTAAACCCGGGAGGCGGAGCTTGCAGTGAGCTGAGATCCGGCCACTGCACTCCAGCCCGGGCGACAGAGCGAGACTCCGTCTCAAAAAAATAAAAAATAAAAAAATAAAAAAAATTGAGGAGAGGTAATGTTTAGAAAAGCACTTTTTTTCATTCACAATAGGAACACCTAAAATAATATAACATTGATATGCCTTTATCTGCTCAGCTATAAGTTTATGAATTTAATCATTTGAATATAATTTGACATTAAAGTATTTAACTTTTCCTTCTCTGAGATGACTTCCTTCCCCTCCTTGTTTTCTGTTTCTCCTATTTCCTCACCTCTCAAATGTAAAAAAAAAAAAAATTTTGAAAATTACAAATGAATTATATTGAATTAGACATATATTTACTGAACCCCTAGTATGCAGAACTAAAAAAAGATTGAAACATATGGGTTTTCCCCTCCAACTCATTCTTGTCATAATACTCCAGTGACAACATCCACATTCAGAAGCATTCATTACCAAGGCTCTCAGTGTTTTAAACATTTCCTTCAACATCCTTAACACTGCTGATCCAGCTGAGGTCATAAGGTGCTTTTCCTTCTCAGTGATTCATCCTGCACCCTGCCAAACCTTTCAGTCAAACAATGAGGTCGAAGCTTACTGTCCCAAGGAAAGAGGATGGACATTGGCTACAACAAAGACATTTTGTGTGCTTCAACCAGACTTTTTTTTTTTTCGTTACACTTTAAGTTCTAGGGTACATGTGCATAACTTGCAGGTTACATAGGTACACATGTGCCATGTTGGCTTGCTGCACCCATTAATTCCTCATTTACATTAGGTATTTCTCCTAATGCTATCCCTCCCCCTGCCTCCCACCCCGACAGGTCCCGGTGTGTGACGTGAGAACATGCGGTGTTTGGTTTTCTGTCCTTGTGATAGTTTGCTGAGAATGATGGTTTCCAGCTTCATCCATGTCCCTCCAAAGGACATGAACTCATCCCTTTTTATGGCTGCATAGTATTCCATGGTGTATATGTGCCACATTTTCTTAATCCAGTCTATCATTGATAGACATTTGGGTTGGTTCCAAGTTTTTGCTATTGTGAATAGTGCCGCAATAAACATACATGTGCATTTGTCAACCAGATTTTTTTAAAGTCCATAGTGAGACAATTGTCTTGAAAGTTAGGTTTTTTTTGAGAAAGAGCTATTTCTCAGAAACCCTAAAGATGGGTTTCTACATATGAAGAAATAAAGCCTCTTAGAGGACTTATAATGACCACAGAGAGTAGGAAGCATAGATTTGTGCCACGCATGGAGGAGAAAGCCCTTCCCCCAGAGAGGAAAGGATCTGGGGACAAAAAAGAGAAGGGCAGGAATTTAGGGGCAAGGTCTCTTGGCTGACCTGTGTCAAAACTACAATATTGTAATACTCACATGAGTACAGGTTGATCCAAGAATATCAAGGCTAGTGTCCTTATGCCCTGCATTGAGTGTGGGGATACTAATTGGAAGGCTCAGAGAAACTGTGGCATTGGACTGATAGAGTAGCAATGGCTAAGAGAGGTGCCTCAGTAGGTGGGTCTGGAGTGTAGCCCCTTCAAATACCTTATAATCCAGAGCAGGGTAAAGTAGTGTTCTCAGACTTTTTGGTCTCGAGAAGGCAGACTGTCTACTGAGTCTGTTTCTCTAGGGAGTGGTTTTTGGATTCGGGATACAATATCAAATATACATATGTGTGTGTGTGTGTGTAATTCCAGTATTTTTGATTCCTCAAAAAGTCTTAAAGTGTTGGGAAACTGTCAAGCTCATGGGGTGGATATTTCCCCCCAGTGTTTTACTTTAAAGCTCAAATTTTAACATTGCCAACAAATACTGTCAATTTTTTTTTTTTTTTTTTTTTGAGGCGGGGTCTCAAAAAAACTTGCCCAGGCTAGAGTGCAGTGGCGCCATCTCGGCTCACTGCAACCTCCGCCTCCCGGACTCAAGCGATTCTTCTGCCTCAGCCTCCCAAGTAGCTGGGATTACAGGCATGCACCACCATGGCCAGCTAATTTTTTGTATCTCTTTAGTAGAAATGGGGTTTCGCTATGTTGGCCAGGCTGGTCTTGAACTCCTGACCTCAGGTGATCCACCTGCCTCGGCCTTCCAAAGTGCTGGGATTACAGGCATGAGCCACCGCACCTGGCCACCGCACCTGGCCAATTGTTCGTAAGTGACAGGCTCACTTTGTTCATTTTCCAGGAAATTCCCAAATCTGAACCATAGTCAGTCCTTCTCTTAAGTAGTGTTCCATGAAAAAAGCACTAGCTCAGCTCATGATTCAACCACACACATATTTTTTCTGTTACTATACCTTAATATGCAGTAAGAGTGTTTTATGTATGAACTCCCCATTTTGTCATACATACAGAAATGACAGGAAGTGGGGTTGAGATTTAGCACATTTAAAAAAAGTTTATTCTAATAAACCATTTTAAAATGGAACTTACAACGCATTTTGAACTGAAAAGAAATGAAGCAACAGCATATGAGAATTGTTGAGATGCTGTGAAAGCAGTACTTGGGGGAAAATTTATAGTTCTAAGCACCTATATTAGAAAAGAAGAAAGGTCTCAAATTAATAACATCAGCTTCCAAATTAAACATTGGACAAAGAAGAATTAAACCTAAAGTAAGCAAAATAAATGAAACACAATGAGTATCAGAGTGAAAATCAGTGGAACAGAAAACAGAAAACCAATACAGAAAATCAGTGAATCCAAAGCTGGTTTAATATCCTGAAATCAATCCATGTAATTTATCATATTAACAGATTGAAAAAGTAAACCATATCACTAGATGCAGAAAAAGCAGTTGACAAATTCCAACAACCCTTCCTGATTAAAAAACAGTAAAAAACTCTCAGCAGGTAATACAACAAAAACTCCCTCAGCCTGATAAAAGGCATCTAGGAAAAACCTATGGCTAACATCATACTTAACATGAAATACTAAATGCTTTCTCCATAAGATCAGAACAAGGATGCCCACTCTCTCCACATCTTTTCAACATAGTACTGGTGGTTATAGCCAGAGCAGTAAGGCAGAAGGAGAAAAGTTATCCAGAATAAAACTGTCTTTGGAGATGACACTGTTATCTGCATAGATAATCCAACGGAATGTTCAAAGAAGCCAGTAAATCTAATACGTTAGTTTAGCGAGGTAGGATACAAAATAAGTACAAGAATATAAATCGATTGTTTATAACAATTAACATTCAGAAAATGAGTGTTAAATTTTAAAATTGAAATTAAAAAAAATTTATAGTATCATTTAAAAGATTAAAATGTAGGGTTAAATCTCACAAAAGATGTGTAAGACCTTTTCACTGAAACCTGTAAGACCTTGCTTAGAGAAATTAAAGCATATACAAATAGAAAGATGAACAATATTGCTAGATCTCAACTGTCCCCAACTGATGTATTGTGTAAAAATCATCTCAATCAAAATCACATTTTTGTAGCAACTGATAAGCTGCAAGGACTTAACATAGCCTAACCACTTTTGCAAATGAAAAACAAAGTTGGAGGACTAACACTACCTAATTTTAAGATTTATTTATAAAGCTACAGTAATTAAGACAATGTGGTGATGGTTCAAAGATATACAAATATGGCCGGGTGTGGTGGCGCACGCCTGTAATCCCAGCACTTTGGGAGGCTGAGGTGGGGGGATCATGAGTTCAGGAGTTCAAGATTAGCCTGGCCAACATGATGAAACCCCGTCTCTACTAAAGATACAAAAATTAGCCAGGCATGGTGGCACGTGCCTATAATCTGTTATTTGGAAGGCTGAGGCAGGAGAACTGCTTGAACTGGAAACTGGGAGGTGGAGGCCGCAGTGAGCTGAGATCGTGCCACTGCACTCCAGCCTGGGCTACTGAGGGAAGACTCCGTCTCAAAACAACAACAACAACAACAAACAATGATATACAAATATATCAGTGGACCAGAAAAGCCCAAAAATAGACACACACACATACACAAAACTGATTTTTAATAGAGATGTGGAAGTCATTCAGTGGAAAAATGATAGTCTTTTTAAATGTGATAGAAAAATTGGATATTAACATGCAAACAACTTTGATCTATCTCTTACCATATACAAAAACTCATGAACACTTCGTGAAAGATATGTGGAGAGCAAATAAGCACATGAAAAGATGTTCAGCAACATTAGTCACCAAGGAGATACCACCACACACCTGTTAAAAGTGGCTAAAATACTGACCCCCATGTTGACGAGGAAATGGAAGGACTGGATCTCCCATATCGTTTGTGGGAATATAAACTACTACAACTTTGGAAAATAGTTTAGCCGTTTCCCAAAAAGTTAAGCATATACCTACCATATTATCCAGTCATTCTACTCTTAGGTAGTTCACCAAGAGATATGAAAGCATATGTCCAAACGAAATCTTGTGCAAAGCAGCTTTTTTGTAATGACGAAAGACTAGAAATAACTTGTGTCCCATCAACAGATGAATGGATGAGCTGTGGTATATCCACACATTACTGCTCAGCAACACAAAGGAATGAACCATTCATACATGTGACAACACAGATGAATGTCAAATTGAGCTGAAAGAAGCCAGCCCCCCCCCCCCCACCAACCAATAAAAGAGCACATACTGTAGGATTCTATTTATATAAAATTTTAGAAAATACAAACTTCCAGTGACAGAGATCAATGGCTGCCTGGGATGGTGTGAGGGAGGGTCAGGAGGGACAACAAAGAAACAGGACACTTTGGCAGGTGATGGGTATGTTCATTATCATAATTGTGGTGGTGAAACATGGCAATATTTATCATATTGTACACTTTATGTACAGTTTGTTCAAAATCAATTATACTTTTTTGAGATGGAGTTTTGCTCTCGTCGCCTAAGCTGGAGTGCAATGGTGTGATCTTGGTGCACTGCAACCTCCACCTCCCAGGTTCAAGTGATTCTTCTGCCTCAGCCTCCTAAATAGCTGGGATCACAGGCGCCCACCACCACACCCGGCTAATTTTTTTTTGTACTTTTGTAGAGATGGGGTTGCACCATATTTGCCAGGCTGGTCTCGAACTCCTGACCTCAGGTGATCCACTCGCCTCGGCCTCCCAAAGTGCTGAGATTGTAGGTGTGAGCCACCGTGCCCGGGCCAAAATCAATTGCACTTTTAGCTGTTAAAAATTAAACCACAGAACATTTAGGAAAAGAAAGGGGGTTAGGTGTCTTCATAATCTTTGTGTGGGCTAAAGGACTTTTTTATTGGAGACAAGGTCTTGCTGTGTCACCCATGCTGGAGTGCAGTGGCTCAGTGATAGTTCACTGGATCCTTGAATTCCTGGGCTGAAAAGACCTTCCTGCCTTAGCCTCCCAGATAGCTGGGACTATAGGTGTGCACCACCATGCCTGGATAATTTATTTTTGTAGAGATGGGGTCTGTGTTGCCTAGGCCGGTCTTGAACTCCTGGTCTCACACAATCCCCCCACCTTATGGGTCAGATCCCACATTCTGGGTCCCTGACTATACTGGATGTTCCAGTTGGTTCCATTTTCGGCTTCAGCTTCTTAGGTTCAATGACACTTTTCCAAGTCACTGCAAAATGGTCTCTAAGAGCCTTGCTTCCTTCGAAGACACATGGCTGGTTTTTACATTACTAGTTTCTCTAGACTTTTTCTTAACTCTGCTGGTTATTTCCTTAAACAAACTGCTTTCAATTTAGCCTTTTCAGCTTGTTCAGAGAAGAAAATATGTTTTCTCTATCCACTTGGTTTTCTTAAAAAAAAAAAAAAAAGTGGTAAAATATACATAAAACCTAACAATTTTTAAAACATACAGGTCTGTGGCATTAAGTACATTCACAATGTTGTGCATCCATCACCACTGTTCGTCTCCAGAACTTTTTCATCTTTCCCAATGGAAATTCTGTACTCATTAAACATTAACTCCCCAATCCTTCCCGACTTCCCAGCCCAATAGCCAGCATTCTAGTGTCTTCAAGAATTTGGCTAGATACCTGATATAAATGGAATCATACAATGTTTGTCCTTTTGTCTATTTCACTTAGCATGTCTTCAAGGCTTACCCATGTTGTAGCATGACAGAATTTTCTTTTTTATAAGGCTAATATTCCATTGTGTATATACATATATCTCACACACATATTTTATCCATTCATCTGTCAATGAACATTTGAGTTGCTTCTACGACTGTGAACAATGCTAAAAACATTGACAAACAAATGTGTCCATGTCCCTGCTTCCACTTCTTTGGGGTGTATACCTAGAAATGGAATTGCTGGATCACAAAATTAATTTTTTGAGTATGGTTTAACCACCACACTGTTATTCACAATGGCTGTATTTAACATTTTCACCAGCAACGCACAAGGTCCTTTGAGCAATTCCAGTCTTTTGTTCATTTTTTGTTTTTGACTTCTTTATATATTATCAGATAAATGATTTGCAAATATATTCTCCCATTCTGTGGGTTGCTTTTTCACTGTTGATAACATCCTTTGAAGCACAATTTAAAAACTGTTTATCTATTTTTCTTTTGCTGTACATGCTTTTGTCATAACATTCAAGAAATCATTGTAAAATCCAATTGTGAAACTGTCCATTTTCTTCTAAGACTTTTATAATTTTCCCCGAGTTAATTTTTGTATATTGTGTAAGGGTCCAACTTCATTCTTTTGCATGTGGATATCACATTTTCCCAACACCACTTGTTGAAGACTGTCCCTTCCCCATTGACTGAGCTTGGCACTTACGTTGAAAATCACTTGACCAGGTATCTGAGCTGTCATTTCTGGCCTATTGTATTCCATTGGTTTACATGTCTGTCTTTATGCCAGGACCACACCTTTGTGATTACTGCAGCTTTGTAGTATGGGTTTCCTTTTTCATTTCTGAAAGATATACACTTCGTCTAGTTCATGCTGAATTCTTAAACCCCCTTTGTTTTCTGACAAGGTTAGCACTCTCTGTAGTACCAACTTTAGTTAGGACCCAGGGACAGCTGTGCACAGAGGACTAGATAACAAGCAGGTAAGCCATTCCACATGGTGTCTGCTTTCTTTGGAAAAGAAAAGGCCCAGTCGCTAGAGTAAAACTGTATGCCTTTATTCAACATAGAATGAGTCAGTAAAATACGGTTTGTCCATGTGCAGAAACATTATACATTCAACTTTGAAGAAGGTATTTTTTATACGACCAAGGAAAGAACAGCCTAAAAGTGAGAGGAAAAAAAGACGATAGTGAGACGCTAAAAGGCAGAGTTTATTTGTCAAAGTGCTAAGGCCTATGCGCACAAAGATTTTAAGTGAGTAAGAATTACATAGGGTCATTTCTTCCATTCCGACTTCTCTTGGTGCTGGTGAAGGGTGCGATGCAGTCATAGAATTAAGACAGGTTTAAAAAAAAAAAAATAGGTCAAAGCACTTACAGCTAAGTTTTTTTTCCCCCAAATTTCTAGAGTTTCATTTGATATGTTCTCTAGATCTTTCACGAATTCTAGAAATTTTGTGAATTCTCTGAGAACTTGCTCTTTAATCAGTACATTCTTAGAGAACAAATTAAGATGTTTGCCCCAACCTGGAATTTGTCTCCTTATCTAACAAAAGGGTAACCAATCCAAGACTCTGGAAGCATCTGATTAACTTAAAATGTGTGCAAAGTGATTATAGATAGGTGAAGCTGGAGTCACTACTGAAGAAGTCTCCATACTGAAACATGCCTGAAAACCTAAAATGAAAAGAACTACTGACTTAGGGTCAAAGCCCAGCTCTATTAAATTTCCAAGCTCTAGGTATCTGAAGACATTAGATTCTGTTTTTTAAAAGAATGTAAAATTTTATGTATGATACTTTCCATAGGAAAGACATAAGCTGTGTGTAAAATAGTTCTAAAGTATCTTCAGATATTTTGGTAACAATGCATTGCTTTCTAATTGGGCTAATTTGAATCTTAAATATTTAAATATTTTGAGAATCCCTGATTAAACTTAATAAAAGTATAGACTCAAGTTGGTTTAATATAGTGTTTAGGAAGCCAAGTTCCATTTCACTTAACAGACAGAGGTGCACTAATCCTGATTAGTGGCAAAAGCCACCACAGTTCAACAGAAAACTATTCCTTATCCCACAGAATGTCTCAAATCAAACTACAGGTTACACTCATGGCAATTCAACATTACATTAAGTGAATCTAAAATCTTAAAAGGAAATCTCTCAAAAATGGAATAAGCTACTTAATTCAAAGTTTACTTAAATCCATTTAAAACCAAACTCCAGGTTATCTTTCTTCTCCCTAAGGCATCCTCTAGGTTTTACAATTAAGAAGAAAATCAGGATTTTTTAAAATTCCCTTTAGGTTCTTTTGGGTTGGAAGCAGCACGAAAAGCGAGGTGGAAGTTACTCTTCAGGAAAACCCACTATTTAGCCACAGCCCAGTTCCAAGTTGATCATTTCTGGCTCTTTTCCTGGTTTCGCTTTTCCTTCCTGTTACAAGATCTCCTTTCAGGGAATCCCTTTTTAGGTTAAGGCAGAAAGTTACATGGAAGTGGAGTCTATATGGTCTCTATGAAAAACAACAAAAACAACCCAATCTATTGTTAAAGGTTACCAAGTATTAGGAAAATGGAGGACGCTCATCCTCCTGGTTCCCGGACAGAGTTGAAACTACATTACATAGTGGAATACACCAAATTCTTCTTTGAAAAGTGCTAGAGTCCTGCTGAAGCCCTTTTTAATTCAAGTTGTGACTTAAGACAAAAAAGGAAAAGCCACTTCTACAACATTAGAAAAGGACATGAAAGTAATTTTATCCATTATGGAGAAAAACTGGGATGCAACAATTCCGAATGAAGAGATAGCTACTTATCATCTATAAGATGAAAATCGTGTTTTAAGAAAAAGTCCCTTTAGCTTCTTTTAGGTTTGAATAGTGACAGGAAAGCTGCGTTATTTACCCAACTGTATTTGAAAGGGTTTAACAAAACACTAACTTACTGACCTAAATTAACTACTGACAGAGACTGCTGTTGGCCTGCTTCTAATTTAGATGTTAGAGATTTCTTAAAATTTCTATAGACAACTTTAGCTATTCCAACAATAGTTCTCAAAAAAAGTGCATTTTATTAAGATGGCTCATTTCCACACTTTTTTCATCTAGGGACCTTCTTTCTTCATGTATGTGCCACTGCTGTGTCCAGTGTCTCAAACACTTCCATTTCATAACTCATTTACATTTTCAACGTATCTTGGGAAAAAGGTAGCATTATTACTCCTTGAGCCTAGAACTAGAAACATGCTGTATAGTCACTACTTTAGGAAAACCTTTCTGCAATTTACATGACTTTTTGCTTACCTTTGCATAACCAGCACTTTAGTAGTGCTTAGCACACAGTAGGTGCTCTATAAATATTTGAATTAGTAAATAACATGACTTGTACATAAACAGTTAGACTTCTAAAGACCAGTTGAGGTCAAGCAATCTCAGAAGCTATGAACACAGGTTTCTGACTCTGTGAAGTAAATAAAGAAAGGGTAGCTGGGGATCCAAGTTGAAGGTGTCTTGTCTTCTGGTATGTTGCTCTTTCTCCCTCAGGGGCAGACCAACTCTACTTGCAGGCATCCATGTCATCACCTGAATATAAATTTATCTTCCCATGAGATAGGAGACCCACCTAAATAATGATAAATATGTACCAGAAATGGGGAGTCAATCTTTGTAAATGGTCATTATGGATTAGTTTGTACACATTTAAATATTTTACCTTCATTCTTATTATATATGGAAATTATGAAGATGCTGATGTTCCCTGAGACTTAAGAAGTTTCCTTTAGAAATAGCACATTTTCAGCTAAGATCTAGACTGCTTTTCTCTTGGAAGGCTGAATTATCTATCTCCAACATCTTGGGACAACCCAGATATTTGACATTCCAGTATTTGAAAAATAAAAACTGTCTTTTAAAAAGCCAATGTAAAGAAAAAAGCCAATGTATCCTTACATTAACTTCCAAAATGTATTTTTTCTTTACAGTGAAAATAACCACAGCTGGGCAATTATGGGAACCAGCGAACTACAATAAAGTCAGTTTTATGGGTCATCAAGATACATTCTTGAAAATCTGACCTTAACAATTTTTCTTCTAGGTCATCAATGATTTGATGTATTATTCACTTGTTTAAAAATAGGTTACTTTTCTTTATGAAGATGATGTAGGCACCATTTTGCTCCTATCATATCCTAAAATCAAGTATTTACTTTGCAGCCACAAAATGAGTTCTCATGGATTAGACAGCAGTCTCGGTATGGGCTTATAGACAACCTCTCCTACCAAGTGGCTCAGACCTCATTTCCATAGCTACCCTTCCTGACACAGGGGAGTTCAAAATTCAAGTGTCAAATGCTCAAATAGAACCTAATCAAGGCACAGGTGTTTCTCTTCACACTATTCTCCTAGCTCTTTGACATCGCCAGATTAGACAGGCAGGAAGGACATGACTGGCTATGAAACTCACTTCTGAGAGAACTGGGAAACGGAAAAAAAATTTTTTCTATCATCTTCAAGAGACTATTTCTTCACACACCGCTAAGGCCTGGAAAGTGGTGGTGGCAGTAAATGTCTGCTAATGAATTAACCACTGTGGAGAAAGGAAAACTTATTTTTTTCCCCGAGAGATTTCCTTACCATTCTTTGATTTAGAAGCAAACAATGGGCACATTAATAAAGAGGCTGCACTGCATTTCTTCACTTTTCCAGTAATGTTAGGGGGTTAGGAGACAAAACAGATTAAGGGAGAAAACATGGAGACAGATAGATAAGGAAAATTTAATCAGTTTTACTTAAATTCCAAAAGAAATACACTACCCTGATTTATCATCAAGTTCCTCATTTTACTCTCTTCCATACAATCTGTGGGAACCATCCCATAGTAGTATAAGGTAGTAACAGAGGACCCTTACCCATGCCACTCTCAGATGTACGTCAAACCTCAAGATTCACCAAAAAACTCCAAGGTTTTTATTTTCACTTTTAATGATCTTTTACTTAATAATAAAATGAAAAATAAGAATATAGGAATACATACAATCTATATACATATATTTATTGCAAATACTTAAAATTCTTATGTAAAATGATTTTCTATATTTGTGAAAAAATATGACTTTTTAAATGGTGTTGACACCAACTTCTCTGTACATACCCTCAATTCCAATGTTAACAATTCCTTTAAAAAGGCAAAAGACACAAAAGTTTAGCATTTACCAAACCAGTCTGTACAAACCTTATAGCCAGAAGGGAAAAAAATAGCTTGTGGTAAATAAGTCAATTTTCTTTTAAAATAAAAAATAAACCCCAAAACTATTCCCCTTATTGCATTTTTCTGAAATAATCTGAGTGTCTTTAGAGTAACTTCCTTTGAAATAATTTGTGCCTTAACAGAGAGGTCCTACATCAAACATACCATATATGAGAAATTCAAAGTCTTCCACTGTCACTTTTTACAGATATTAAAATATATATTACTTAAAATATATTACTGGAAAGCTATTTTTAAAATTGATCTTCAATAGTTGTATCAAATGTAAAGCATTAAAAAAAATAAAGTAACCAAGAATCTACGAAGCTATTGCTTCAACTTTAGGAAATGTTTTACCTACTGTTCTCTTTCAATAGGTGTGTAGGTATCGAAACATGGTAGGAAAGGCCCCTGCCTATCACCATGTTTCTCAAAGTCTCTTTGGACTATTCTATAAATTTAGCTGAAAACTACCCTTGGCCAAGTTACTTACGTAGCACACTGTTGTAATGAGATGGGGAGACTTTTCCCTCCTCGCTATGATGTGAAACCTCTAGGTCAAAGAGAAAACACTCTGGCACTGCTCACTGATAGTGAGTTCTAGAAATAAAAAGCAGTGTAATGACCAGAGAAGCCCCCACCAACTCCTCACCCCCATAACAGCAAATCACTTCACCAGAGAGTTATTTACGGCTCTCTAAGGTGGAGAAAGGCAATAATAAACAACAGAATGTTAACTGTCAGGTCATTAATATGTATGACTTTGCACCTTCACCTGGAAGGCAATGAGGTCTTCCTTTGGCTATTTAAATCTGAGATAAGCTCTAAAACATGTACATCTGTATGCCTTCACAGCCCAATAAGTATGCTCTCTCCACCCCGAGAAAAGTTTCCCATTTGTCAGCTCTTATTCTTAGAAATGTTACACGAAATACCACAGAGAGCTTCAGTATCTTGAGCATAGGGGTTATGGAACAGAAGTAGGACAAACAACTCCAGGCTATTTGGCTTTACTTTCTGTTTAATAGGATGGAGAATTCTAATTTTTCAAAATTATTTAAGATTCAGGGAGACTTCTTTACTAAACAACTTAGAATCTTTATAAACAAGACTGAGGCTATATTATTAATGCTATCTCCTGGAGTGACCTGCAGTGGAGGACATCTGAAGGCTGGAGAGGGGTGCACGGGAGGCGTATGCATCAGGCATAATGCCTGACTAGTCACTGGAAATAATGCCAGGTCATACCCTAAGAATAAGCTCAGCATTTATTAAAACTTTTCAGATCGGGTTGAAAGGTAAAACGAGTCAAAAATTAAGGTAAAGATTGCTTTAAAGGTGCTGCTGGAGTACCATACTAATAATTTAAAGGTTTTGTTTCTACTGGTTCATTTTCTAAAAGGCCAGATTGTAATGTGTGTTTTTTTTTTTTAATTTTTCTGTTCAGCTTTTAAGATGAATGGCTTTCCACTTGAAACTTCTGTGTTGAAACAAACTGATAAATAGATTGATATTCAAGTTACTACCCAACTAAGAGAATTTAACTGTTCTCTTGTCTGGTCAAGATTGAGGCAGTGTATCTAGTTGGCAGTATCTGTTTTAGGAGTATTCCTAAATGCAAATATTTAGTTGAGTATTATTTGTTAAGATAATCTGGTGAACAGCAATGTTTAGGACCTATCTAGAAGAGCCGGGGTCAAGATGAAGAGGCACAATATGGTTTGCTCTCTAAACGGACTTAAAAATCCCTGATACCTTTCCTCCTTTCCTAGTTATAGTCTGTTCATCCTTAAGTTAAGGGAAGCACAGAGGAAAACCTTTCTGACAGGAAAGGGGTAAAGCAGAAAAATCACTTTCATCAATCCAAATTGGTAACTGACATTTAGCATGGAGTCAATTCCAAAACTCTCAACCTCTTTCAGCACGCTGACCAGCCCTCAGCCCTGGCACTAAGGAGGAGTGATGGGGTAGGGCAGGGAGAGTTATACTCAGCAACAGATCTCTTTAAACCCTTATTGGATTGCCCAAGGTACTGAACGTTTGGGAGAACCATTATTTCTGTTTTCTACCGGTTCTTGGCTTCAGGATATACTCCTTATATATATATATATATATATATATATATACCCCAATCCTTGCAGCCTTCTTATCTCTTAGCTGTGTGTGTGTGCTGGAAGAAAGGGGGAAAGATGGACAGACATATTGTACTGACTGAAGCTGGAACACAGATATTAATCCTATACTGGCCTTGGGCCACAAAAAAGCCAGAAGTGAAAAGTGAAAAACAGTGAAGTGAGTTTCTTATGGGATGGAGCAGGGGCTGTGGGAAAGCATTAAAGAGTGTGTGATGTGGGGGTGGGGTGGGCAGGGGTAGGTAGTAGAATGGGGGCAAAACAGAGATTATTATTGCCTATTTTCTCCTAATCTGGAACGTGACTTAACAAGTTTAATCTGTTCTGCATTTTATAAATATCACATCCTAAATATGAAGGACAAATACAACTGTACTATGTTGCATTAACATTTGTACTTCACACATTCCAAATCAGGAGACTTGAAATCAATATGCAAATGATGCAAACTGACACACCCCCATTTAATACAAAATTCTGTTAAACTGCAGGTTTAATGTTCCTTAACCATGACCTAAATATTATGTACTCACAAATTCTTCAGTCACTAGAGAAGGATTTAAAAACAAAAAAGGAAACAAGAAAGAAAAAGAAACTAAAACAACCAACCAAAAAACCTTTAGGGCTCATTTTCCTTCTTTTCCAGTTGTTCCCTTAGCCATTCACTGAGGCCCCTTTGCATTAGAAATTTCTAGTGCTCAGACAGCAGTAATCCAAACAAGGCCTATATTTTCTAAAACAGGAAAAGTGTCTTGTATTGTGTATGTGCGTAAAGTAAGATATAAGATGATTTCATCCTGTTCAGATGCCTGGGAGATCAAAGCAGGTTGAACAGAATGAACAAATGTGGCATTGGTGAGCTTTTCTACCTGCAACAACAGCTGACTATCAAGCACTAGGTTAATAGGTTGGGAGAGAAGAGGAAAAGAGAGGTGACCTTGTTCTAGTGTCAAAATTGTTTTCCAAAGTTCTTCACGTTCAATTTAACAGTTTCTATGGTTTCACTCCCCTTGCTCAACAAGATATAGCTCAAATCACCCAATCACTAACACTTTTCTGTTCATTTTATATTAGTAGTTCAAAATTGTTAGTTACCACGAATGACTAAGTGCCGGGATAGGGTATTTTTGCTGGAACTGTTGCACTGCACAGCCTGTAACAACACACGGGGTCCCAGAGAGGCACTCCCTTCACGGACTACATTCACTGTCTCAGGGCAGGGGGTGGGATCAGGGAACAGCAGGGATCCACAAATTCCAAGCAGACTGCTTGGCAACAGTACTAGACCATGGAAGCCAAGAACCAAGTCAGGGCTTTCTGAGTCTGAAACACTACCTGTGAAATGAATTCCTTACCAAAAATTTCAATTTAAGATTACACCTAAGGTAAAGGGACTGAGTAAAACCCTGAATCCAAGTCCTGCAAAGGCTGAATAATCTATGAACAAGCTGCGGCCAGACTGTCCAGACAAAATCAGTGTGAATGGCCATTTCTTTAGACCATTCCTTCACTTTCCTTTTCCTAGCTTCCTAGGAAATGTCAGAGGGAGACAGCTTCCTTTTACCATGCTGGCATTAAACTTTTCTCAGTCACAAGTAGTAGAACATAAATCTGAATTCAAAGTAACACATTATTACCTAAACACTTGGAAAAATGTTAAACAAAATGTGACATATTTACATGATTTTGTAAGTGCAAACTTGTCACAAATTCACAAAGTCTTGCTTGACTTAGACTTACTATACAAGGTGCTCTTCCTCTAAAATGTAAAAGATCTGTACTTTGTATTCCTGATTAAGTAACATTTGTCTCTGAAGACAACTGAAACCTACTTGTTTATTTCTGTGATTCCAAAAGGATGCAAAAAACCCAACTGGTCAACCCTTCCCTTCCCCCTCCTTTACAGTGTATCTCTTTCTAGTCTCATTACCGAACAACAAGGCAGGAGACGCACAGTTTGGAGGGGCCAATGCAATCATCATGGCAGAAAGCGCCACAGCCTTTGCACATGATCATGGCTTTCAAGCGGCAGTAACATTTCGAAGGCGTGCCCTCTATGCTGTTCTCCTCAGGGAAGGCCTGAACAGGAATGGTCTGGCCATGGCTGCTGGGATTCATAGCTTGGCTAGCAGGGATGGTAGTGACGGTCACTGAAAATGACATGACATCACCTACATTGCTAGATACCTGGCTACCTGGTATAGCAGAGTTATGGTCCATGTCAGATGAGGTGGAGACATTGATCATGCCTCTGTAGCTTGGCCCTATCTGGGTGGGGCTTCCATACAACTTCGGGGTTTGCAGGGGTGGAAGGAGTAGGGGCTGGTGGGTGGGGCTGTCTGCAGGCAGAGGAAGAACAGTAGAATTGAAAAGCTCGGGGCTGCTACGGATTGTCTTACCTCTCACTGCATGAGCCATCTGCTTCTGTGCTGCCTGAATTAAATCTCTGGCTAAGGTCTTTTCATCAAATGTCTGGCCTCTAGGGAACAGGTAATTCTCCTTACTTAAAGTGGTTTGCTCATTCACTGGTATCTCAGGCTTCACATTCTTGCTAGCTAAGCAATCACTGGTAGATACAGTTTCCCTGCTGTGGGGTGCTGAACTTGTGTCACCCTTGCCAGCACTCTGGGAAACCTGGGGCTCCTCTTTCACCATGACAGATTCCTGCTCATCACCAGTACTTTCCTCATCAGTGTCATCTTCTTTGCTGCTGCTACTCTCTCCTGTTGCATTTTTACAGTCTGTATATCCCATTTTCAAGGCTTCAGTGGGGCTGCTTAGACAAAAACGGTCTTCAGGGTTTACAGAATGGGTCCTCCTAAAGCTCTCTGAGCCCCGGCCGTAGGTAGAAATATTCAGTAAGTAGTGCCCTGCCATTGCAGGTTTGGATGTCCTTCTGCCAGCAAAACCCAGCATGAACCTCTGACTTGTGGAGATGTCTTCCAGCTGGAAACCTGAGTGAGCGAAGTTGAACTGCGAGGGCGGCACAACTGAGAGAAGATTCTGCCTCCGAACCCTCTGAATGAGAGTCTGAAGGATCTGATCTTGGGTTGCTTTACTTAGTCCTTCTTGGTATTGGTGTGTGTCAGCACTGGAGTCCCTCAGCTCCTTAGCTGAAAAGAGCTGAAGGGGCCTTGGAACCTGGGGGAGCTGCTTACTTTGCAAGGTTTTGCCCAGCTGCTGCTGTGTAGCTGGATGGGACTGTCTCTCATTAACTTCCTCTCTGGTGCTATTTTCTGTTGTGTTGGTACCTATGAGCACTCCCATCCCCCTTTCCTCTTGAGTAGTCATTGGAACCATTTTCATTTCAACTTTGGTGAGAGGTTTAGGCAGAATTTGCTCCATGGGAACATCTTTGCCTTGAAGCAGCTGAGTCACTAAAGGATTATTAGCAGGAATACTAGAGGTTGGTCTTAAAGTGGGTCCATTCATGTTTAAAGAAGTTCCTGGGGTTTTAAGGCTAGAAGCTGCTGGCAAAGTGCTCGAGGGTGGAGCTGATCCAGCAGGTGCTGTAGTTGCACTGACCTGCGGTACAGGAAGCTTTTCTAAAGTGGCTGTGGTCAATAAAGATGTTAAAGGGGAGGGAGTTACAGCCACTGGCACACTAGCATCTGTCTTTGATGAGGCTGAAGGGTTAGGTATATTCTTACTAGGACCTGCTTTGAGCTCAACTGTGCCATCAGCTGCAAAATGAACAGGTGAGGCACCTGAGATTAGAGCAGGACCTGTTGGAGAAGGTGCTTTCTCCTGTCTGCAACTACTGGGCCCTTGTGGATGGCTGAGAGAGGCCACTGTGGCTGTTGCCCTGGTGGGGTTCAGTTTTTCATTATTCAATTTCTCTATGTGGGCTGGTGATGGGACACTTGTGCGTGCTCCACTGATGGCAGGTGTTGGAGGCACTGGGGGGGTTTGCTGTAGTTGTGCTCCAGAGACACTATGAGGCTGTGCCTGGCCTGGGGTGGTCTTGGTCTCAGACTGGGGCTGAGTCTCTGGACCACAGGGTAAAAGCTCTCTCGTACCTCCCCTGCTTCCAGTTCCTGCCAGTTCCAGTGTGGGGCCCTTTCCAGTTTCACTGACTCTGTCTGAGCCTGGACTGCCTCCTCTAGCAGTCTGCCCTTCACCACCCTCTCCTGGACCCTGTCCACCCCCTGGGCCAGGTCCTGGAATGGTCCCTCCAACTGAGGCGGCTGCAGCAGCTGCGGCGGCAGCGGCAGCTGCTGCCCTCTGTGCTTTGACCAGTTGAGCTTTTGCTTTGATGTCTGCAAGAGTTCTGGCTCCTGTTCTGTTAGGACTAGTGATGGAGACTGGAAAACGAGCCCTGGGAGAGACCTGCGATGGATGAAACGGCATGGGGGAGATTCTGGAGACCGGGATCTGAAAGAAGTAGAGGGGAAAAAACAACAGAGCTTAGTTTTCATTTCTAAGAATAACAAAACTTCATTAGCCCTCACATTTTAAAAACAGATGAACACTACAGTACCTGTGACAAACATGGGTGGTCTATGGCCGAGAGGCCAAACTTTGGAGAAAGTAACACTAGTTTGTCTCTAGAGTCCTTACATCTGCTTTTTCTATTGGTGCCAAAGACAACTGCTTCCACTCTCACCCCAAATCCCCACACCTCTTTTCCTATCTCAACTCCCTCCTAATGTCACTATCACAAGTGCTTATCATGATGCAAAGCTTTCTAGGGCATTTGCATTTTTAAAAAGTGTATTTATGCTTGAGAAAGGAGAGAAAAGCAAGTAAGCCAGCCACCCATACCACTACTGTCTTTTAGTTCTTAGCTTTACCACCAAGGTCCAGGGGGAAAATACTTGCTCTTTTCTGTTCTACATATACACACACACACACACACACACACACACACACTTGGGCTGGATTATCTCCAATTACACAGGCTTCTAGATAGCACTGGAAGGAAGACAATGTGTGATCCATAGGAGCCCCCACCATGCCCACACACATAAAGGAGTATGTACATAATGTTTACCAGCCATTCTCATCTCTGACTGGTATTATATTTACTTGTGCAACCTTTTAAAAATATATATGCGCTGGGTCCTATCCCAAAAATTACAAATTAGAGTCCCCAGGACCTAGGAATTTTTTTTTTTTAATTAAAAGAATTTTTTTTTTTTTAGACAAGGTCTTGCTCTGTCACCCAGGCTGGAGTGCAGTGGTGCGATCTCAGCTCACTGCAACCTCAGTCTCCTGGATTCAAGTGATTCTTGTGCCTCTGCTACCCGAGTAGCTGGGATTACAGGTGTGGGCCACACGTCTGGCTAACTTTTGTATTTTCAGTAGAGATGGGGTTGGTCAGGCTGACCATGTTGGTCAGGCTACTCTTGAACTCCTGACCTCATGTGATACACCTGCCTTGGTCTCCCAAAGTGCTCGGATTACAGGCATGAGCCACTGCACCTAGCCTGAAAAAGTCTGGCCTGTGGTAACTCCTGAGGGAGACTCCAGCTCAAACAAACAAACAAAAAAAGGTGTTTCTAAAAAGCTACTTGTGAGATTCTGATGTCTATCAGGTTTGAAACCATTGATTTTCTTCTTCTTTTTTTTTTTGAGACAGAGTCTCACTCTGTCCCAGGCTGGAGTGCAGTGGCACAATCTCAGCTTACTGTAACCTCTGCGTCCCGGGTTCAAGTGATTCTTGTGGCTCACCCTCCCGAGTAGCTGGGATTACAGGTGCCCGCCACCACGTCCAGCTAATTTTTTTGTATTTTTAGTAGAGATGGGGTTTCACCATGTTGGCCAGGATGGTCTCGAACTCCTGACTTCAAGTGATCCACGCACCTCGGCCTCCCAAAGTGCTGGGATTACAGGCGTGAGCCACCATGCCTGGCAAAACCAATGATTTTCATACAATAAAATCATCATGTCTGAAACAAATCTGCCTTCTGTCCTGAACAATACTTTGAAAGCTATTAGAGTTACTAATAATGCATCAAGATGTGCACCGTTCTAGTAACTGGTTGAGTTTAAAGGAGCAAATAACTGTTAAGATGTTCTAAAGCATTTAATTAAAAAAAATTAACCCATTAAACCCTAAGAAAATGCATGCCATTTTTCTTAATGTTCTTAAATTAAGAACAATAAAGTCACTAAACATTTTTCAATATTTGCAATACTAATTTCTCAAAAGGTCAGTAATCCTCAAAAATTGATTCTCTATAATTCCAAAGTTAGAGCCATGGGACCTCATAACAGGTGTCACAGAGTATATGTCTTACATCAAGAAATCTACTTAATCTCTCTAAGAGCTAAATCTATTTCACATCCAATTCGAACAAGCCTAGATAGCATATTTACTCAGCACATAGTATTTTAGAGGCTGCCTACGGTAAGAAAGCAGCAGTTATTGTCCTTTATTTATATCATATGAAAGAAACTGCAGGGAAAAAATGAAAAAAAAAAAAAAAAAGATAAAACTAAAAAAGTAAATACAAGAAAGGTGTTTAGGGGAACTTATATAGGGACAAACAACTTTACATAAGAACACTCTTGAGAGTAACACTATACCTAGCATAATACATGGTATCATAATAACACAATCATTAATAACATGTTGAAATCAAATAAGAACCATTAAAAGTGGTTAAAATGAAAGGTTTCAGTATCTAAAAATAAGTTTCAGTTACTTATGTAAATAGCCCTAATACCTGATTATGCAGAATAAATCATATCTTCTTTTTAAGTGCAAAACCACTCAAAGTTGTCCAGGCACTGATAACAATTTAATTTACTGAGAAGTCCTACCTTGGGAGAGCAGAGAGATTCAATCCTTTTCTTTTTAAGTGTACAGTCATCCCTTGGTATCCATGGGGGATTGGTTCTAGGACCCTGGAGGATATCAAAATCTGAGGATGCTCAAGTCTTTTATATAAAATGGCATAGTATTTGCAGATAACCTCCACATATCCTCCCATATATTTTAAGTCACCTCTAGATTACTTATAACACCTAACATAATGTAAATGTTATATAAATTGTTATACTGTATTTTTACATTTGTATTCTTTTCCAAATATTTTTGCTAGGTGGTTGGTTGATAATATAGAATTAACCTTGAGGATGTGGAACTTGCTGATACAGAGGGCTGACTGTATATGGAATGTAAAACATATAATGTGCATTGTGTGTATATAATTTTTATATACATATGTATGTATATAAAAGTTGTAACTAAGTTGTAACATTTATACTACATTGCAAATTTTGTTTTCTACTACTACCTTGTGAATTTTGTTTTCTACTTAAATTTCGTTTAAAAGGTTTTGTTCTGTTATAAATTACATTAAGCTTTGTCTAAGAAAGCACTATTTGGATAGGGTCTAAGGGAAGAGAGTTACTAAAGACACTTCTGGAAAAGTCTTTTTTGAGGGAGATGAAGAGGGAGAAGAAAGGAAAAGAATGGAAAAAAGTAAAATTATATTAACTTGGTCACAGTGGATTAAAGTTTCTGTGTAATCCCTCTGGACTAGCAGAAAGCAGACAGAATATGATGTAACCCAGCCTGTTTACAGGTGAGGAAATAGAAATGATGGGTCTTAGCAACATTTATAGCAAAACCTAAACAGTTACTCAGCTCTCAGGTCTGGAGATAAGCTGTGAATGACATTAAAAAAAAAGTTTCTAATATTTTTATAAAAAAGAATAGTAAAAGTGATTAAAACAAAAATCAGAATCTCTGGCAATGCATGTTAATGGTAGAAAAAAAAAAAAGAAAGAAAAGAAAAAACCCCCATAGATTCTTAAATGCTAAAATCACCAATCTTAAAGAGCAATGAACTGGCCGGGCGCGGTGGCTCACACCTACAACACTAGCACTTTGGGAGGCTGAGGCGGGTGGATCTTGAGGTCAGGAGTTCAAGACCAGCCTGGCCAACATGGTGAAACCCCTCTACAAATAATTATTTTAATTATTTGTAAACATACAAAAATTAGTTGGGGGTCGTGGCTTACGCCTATAATCCCAGCTACTTGGGAGGCTGAGAAAGGAGAATTCCTTAAATCCAGTAGGCGAAGGCTGCAGTGAGCCGAGACTGCGTCACTGCACTCCAGCCTGGGTGACAGAGCAAGACTTCATCTTGAGGGGGGAAAAAAACAAGCAATGAATAAAAAAGTAATAAGAAGTACAGATGGTGGCCCATGCCTGTAATCCCAGCACTTTGGGAGGCAGAGGAGGACAGATGACTTGAGGTCAGGAGTTTTTGAGATAGGGTCTAAGGGGCCACTGGTCAACATGGTGAAAACCCATCTCTACTAAAAAATAAAATTACAAAAATTAGCCAGGTGCATGCTTGTAATCCCAGCTACTCAGGAGGCTGCTGAGGCAGGAGAATCCCTTGAACCTGGGAGGCGGAGACTGCAGTGAGCCAAGATTGTGCCACTGCACTCCAGCCTGGACCACAGAACAAGACTCCATTTTAAAAAAATAAAAAATAAAAATAAAAAAAATACAATGAGAATGGGTCAAGTTCTAGTAAGTGAATCTTCCCAAGGAATACTTCCTGACAGGACTAATTTTGGTTCACCTAAGTTAAACTAAAAGGGGGGGAAAAGTACCTTTACTAGGCTTATTTTTCCATTTACATCCTAATGAGTAATATCCAGTGCCTTGGCTCTTCAATTCCTTGGCAAGAAAAATAAACTATTTATTAAATGAATGAACTGCAAGCTGATATTAAGCAAAAGCCAAAGTATTAATAAACCTTTAAGATCAGAAGTAAAAATGTGTTTGGGTTTTAAAGGGCATTATATATTAAGATAGTCAAAGATACTGCCTAGAAGAATTTGGAAGATTTGACATGCAGCAATATACGGCTAACTGGAAGTTAATCACATGCTAAGCAGTAGAGCTTATCAAGACTATTCCATCTTACTAGTGTCCCTCAAGTAACCAGTAGTGACAGAGGATAGCCACACATATTTCCTTTAATAGGAGGGAGCTAAACGTAGTTCCTGATTCACAGAACATAAAGTCAGTTATGGTAGCAAGAAAAGGGCCAAAGTAAACTAAAAAATCTTTGTACTCTTGGTACAGAGATAGGATCCTTTGATTACACCAATAGTCTCCTCATGCTTAGTCTCATATTTCTTATTTTGTCATATCAGACAATAATTTCCATGACGGTTATAAGATTTCCATAACTGTCTTAAACTCAATAATGGTGGTTATTGTTAATACTTCTGCTTATAAAGGGGCCACATTGTCTGGAGGCATGCATCATAGACTCCCTGTAAAGGAACTGAAGGAAGCCCAAGACTCTTCCACCCTGGGATTGTGATCAACTCTTCTCTGCAGTATCTGTGCAAATCCTGGCCCAAAAAATCTAAGAGGTCCTGAGGAGACAGTAGGATAGCTGGCTGTCAATGTTCTACAGAGGCTGAGAATTATAACTAACTTTTTGGAAGTCCATTTAAATTCTATTTGGTCTAACTCTAAGATTCTGAGATCAGTTGCCTCTGAGCTCGAGTAGTGAGAATGGGGCTGGTTTACATTAGATGCCCAGGTACCTTCCTTATGCAAACACCAGTAAAGACCTGTATGTAGGACTGCAGTTCTAAATGCCCATCTGTCATTTTATTTGTGTAAGGCCATAGTTACATACTTACCAAATATATCCAACTGCTTCTGCATTAAGAACTACCACAAATTACTTGAAATTTAGTAGGTATGACCAAAAACATAGGGTTCACACCATCTCTCCTTTTCAATTCTCTCCATTCTCTTACCTTGAGAGGTGGTACTTTTCGCACCTGGACTCTGTCCCCTCTACTGAGAAAGGGCTGTGGTGAGACCTGAAATGGCTGCTGGTGCTGGCGATTCTCAGTGACACGTGGCCTCTTCTCCCAGCTCACAGGGGCCTCTTCTTGGGTAAGGGAAGACTTCCTCTTGAGGCTTTCTGGGTTCTGATCAACAAGAGTTGTTAGAGGTTCTTTCACAGTGGTCTCTTGTGGACCTGCTTCTGCTGTGGGCTTCGTTATTGGTTTTTCAACCCCAGGACTCTTGGGTTTGCTTGGCGATGTAACTAAAGATTCTTGGCTTTCACTTTTGTTATAATTACAAGCTGTGGTGAGATGATTCTTCCCAGATTCCTGTTCAGCAAAGGCGACTGGCTTCTGCTCCAAGAGATCCTCATCCTGTGGGCACTTGATGGGAAGAATGCTGCTAAACTCATGTGTATTGAGAGCTGAGGAAAGCAGGGGCTCTGTAGATGTGGAGAAGTTTGGCTGCACTTCACCTTGGCTTTCACACTCTTCTCTTCTGCCTGGTGATGACATTTGCAACGCTTCTTCTTTACACTCTGACTGGGGGACTACTGGAACTATTCTGATAAGAGAGGCCTCTGACACAGGCATTGATTTTGGTTGTTCAGCTGGGGTTTTCTTTACTTTGGGATCGCTGGGAGAAGCTGTCAATTTCTTAGAATCTTCAAGGCTCAGGCCAGAACTAAAAAGGGGGAAAAAGAAATATTCTAGTTGAGAAATAGCCCATATTGTTGAAAGCATTCATTAATAGAGATAATGGGGCCGGGCGTGGTGGCTCACGCCTGTAATCCCAGCACTTTGGGAGGCCGAGGCAAGTGGATCACGAGGTCAGGCGATTGAGTCCCTCCTGGCTAACACGATGAAACCCCGTCTCTACTAAAAATTCAAAAAATCAGCCAGGCATGGTGGTGGGCACCTGTAGTCCCAGCTACTTGGGAGGCTGAGGCAGGAAAATGGTGTGAACCCGGGAGGCGGAGGTTGCAGTGAGCTGAGATCGTGCCACTGCACTCCAGCCTGGGCGACAGAGAGAGACTCTGTCTCAAAAAAACAAAAAAAAAAACAAAAAAACACTAGAGATAATGGAAGATGACAATGCCTAGGAAAACCCCAGAGACAGCAGGTATTCTTCATGTATTATCTTCACTATCATTAGTAGTGAAAGCTCTGGAGTCAGAGTGCCTGGATTCAAATTCTGGCTCTGATACCTACCATCCCTGTGATATTAAGTAGATGACCAGCCTTCTTTACTTCAGTTTCTTCAACTGTTCACTAGGTTTAATTACTTCATAGTGTTGCTATGATAATTAAGTTAATCCATATAAAGTACTTACCTAACACATAATGAAAGCTCAGTAATGGCAGTTATTATTATTACTTCTGCTTATAAAGGGGCCACATTGTCTGGAGGCATGCATCATAGACTACCTGTAAGGGAACTGAAGGAAGCCCAAGACTCTTCCACCCTGGGATTGTGATCAACTCTTCTCTGCAATATCTGTGCAAACCCTGGCCCAAAAAATCTAAGAGGACCTGAGGAGACAGCTGGCTGTCAATGTTCTATAGAGGCTGAGAATTATAGCTGAGTTTTTGGAAAGCCCATTTAAATCCCACTTGGTTTAGCTCTAAAATTCTGAGATCGAGTGTCTCTAAGATATTCTGAGGGTACAGTTCCAATGAGCTTCCCATAATGTGGCTTGGCTAAGAGCTGGGCTAATCTGTAAAGGTCATTAGTGACTCTTCTTAATGTTTTAGAATATTGTACAACATGTAAAATCAATGAGCCTTCTTTGGTGACTTTGAAGAGTGCTTCTGAGATGGGATGACTAGGGACAAAACTGGGCAATAATAAAAAACAGTCTTTCTATAAATGCTGACAGAAAGTAACAGTTGACAATAGAAAGACCCATGAACTGTTGTAATGCTCTATCTGCTTAAGAAGGAGAGATGGGCCAGGCACAGTGACTCATGCCTATAATCCCAGCACTTTGGGAGGTGGGCAGATCGCTTGAACACGGGAGTTTCAGATCAGCCTGTGCAACAGGGCAAAACCCCACCTCTACAAAAAATACAGTAATTAGCTGGGTGTGGTGGCATGCACCTGTAGTCCCAGCTATCGGGAGGCTGAGGTGGAAGGACTGCCTAAGCCCAGGAGGTTAAGGCTACAGTAAACCATGATTGTACCACTGCACTCCAGCCTGGGGGACAGAGTGAAACCCTGTCTTTAAAAAAAAAAAAAGAAAGAAAAAAAGAAAAAAAAAGGAGGGAAAGAACAAATATTTGTAGAATTACTGCTACCTGCAATAACAGTCTAAATGTACAAAACATCACTTCTATAACTCAATGCTCATACCAAAAATGTAGAAAAATCAGCTTATAGAACTCTTTTTTGAGACAGGGTCTCGCTTTGTCACCCAGGCTGGAGTGCAGTGGTGTAATCTTGGCCACTGCAACCTCCGCCTCCCAGATTTAAGCGATTCTTCCACCTGAGCCTGGAGCGCACCACTACACCCAGCTAATTTTTTGGTATTTTTTGTAGAGATGCATTTTGCCATGTTGCCCAAGTTGGTCTCGAATTCCTGGGCTCAAGTGATCCACCCACCTCGGCCTCCCAAAGCACTGGGATAGAGGTGTGAGCCACCGCACCCGGCCATAGTTTATGGAACTCTTAATCTCAATAGGAATATTTCCTAAATGACTGTGAAGGAGATGGATAACTACTACTTGGAGACAAGGAAAAGGAGCACTTAGTTTTCAAGCTGTGGTTACAGGTCTCCTTAAGAGCTGCCAGTGGTGTGCAGAAGGAAGGGAGACTAACAAGTAGGAGTCCAGGTGTTCAATCCTATTTCAAACAAAACATCTCCCTTACCATCTATTTAAATGTCCTATTACAGTTTCATTGTTGGACCTTTTGTTGAGGGGAAAAAACTGATTTAGGCTACAGTCTCTTTTAAACATAATTTATATCTTTATTTAGCTATGTACATCTCCCAGAGTGCCTTTTACAGAGGACAGGTTGTTTAATTACAGGTTGATTCTAATAGTCCACATTAAAGAATTCCTAAGATTCCTTAGTGATTCTGGATAGCTACATTCTGGGATAATTAACTACTATAAAAAGTGGACAGAACCTCAGCATTCTGACTGGGAGTGGTGGCTCACACCTGTAATCCCAGCACTTTGGGAGGCTGAGGAGGGCAGATCACCTGAGGTCAGGAGTTCTAGACCGGCCTAGCCAACATGGTAAAACCCCAACTCCACTAAAAATTCAAAATTTGCCAGGTGTGGTGGTACATGTCTGTAATCCCAGAGACTGGGGAGGCTGAGGCAGGAGAATTGCATGAACCCAGGAGGTGGAGGTTGCAGTGAGTCTGAGATTGCGCCACTGTACTCCAGCCTGGGCGACAAGAATGAAACTCTGTCTCAAAAAAAAAACAAAAAACGAACTTCAGTATTCTTCTATCTTATAAAGTAACCAGAAGAAAAGCCAATCTTTTCAAAGAAAGGGACTCTTAATTCAAGGTTTTTTTGTTTTTAAATGTATTGTATTTTTTTTTGAGACAGAATTTTGCTCTTTTTGCCCACCAGGCTGGAGTGCAATGGCGCAATCCTGGCTCATGGCAACCTCCGCCTCCCAGGTTCAAGTAATTCTCCACGCCCAACTAATTTTGTATTTTTTTAGTAAAGACAGGGTTTCACCATGTTGGTCAGGCTGGTCTCAAACTCCAGCCCTCAGGTGATCAGTCCGCCTCGGCCTCCCAAAGTGCTGGGATTATAGGCGTGAGCCACTGTGCCCGGCTAAAAAAATTATTTTTAAAGAAGCCATTTCACCTACAATGACAGTTTTAAGGGTAAAGGATTATGAGTAATCTAATTATGTGAATCTGTGATTCATAATAAGAAAAAACTTCTTCAGGCCAGGCGCGGTGGCTCAAGCCTGTAATCCCAGCACTTTGGGAGGCCGAGACGGGCGGATCATGAGCTCAGGAGATCGAGACCATCCTGGCTAACACGGTGAAACCCTGTCTCTACTACAAAATACAAAAAACTAGCCGGGCGAGGTGGCGGGCGCCTGTAGTCCCAGCTACTCGGGAGGCTGAGGCAGGAGAATGGCGTAAACCCGGGAGGCGGAGCTTGCAGTGAGCTGAGATCCGGCCACTGCACTACAGCCTGGGCGACAGAGCCAGACTCCGTCTCAAAAAAAAAAAAAAAAGAAAAAACTTCTTCCTAAAGAAGAATCAGTGAGACAAAAAAAAAAAAAAAAAGGAGGAGGAGGAAACTGGGGCCTAGAATTTCTGTGAGGGTAATGAGATAAAGCACTACATGACATATATACAGGAATTAACATTTGGTTTATAGAACCTGTCTTAATATTACCTCTGCCCATAGTAGCTTTCAAAGAATTGTTCTTTCCATGGCTCCACCTTTTTCTCCTTCTCAATCTCTTGTCGAATTCTCACCTGCATCTCAGGTGTAAACTCACCTGCAATGTACCCAAAAAAGGATATTCAATAGAAAAATGCTATTTGCAACATGTAACTATTTATAAATCATGAAAGACTCATGCAGGAATCAGAATACTATCACGTGAAAGTAACAGCAACTCCCCAAACCTCCTCACTGTAAAGGAGGACCTAAATGCCATTAGGTGAAATAAAAATGTTTGCACACCACTCCATGTAGCTTTCAGTACTCAGTTGAGGCTGACAGAGCCTTTTCTCTGGGCTTCCCTGTGGTACCTTCCTCACGCTCCAAACATCACATTCCATACAGATTTATTTTATCTCTTACATAGAACTTCCAATTTATTTTCCACTAAAAGAAAAAGTGATGTGCTTTTAATAAACTATGCCACTGGGCATTTTTACTATTTTAAAGTTCAGTTTCTCCAAGGCAACTTAATTTTAGGCTTTTTATGTCTAACTGCATAAAGAAAAGCCATGGCCCTACTTAAAAGCATTCGAGATTCCAGTAAAAAGGTGGGGAGTTATTCTGGAGTTGTCGGTTTTCTAATTGGTCCAGAAATTGTACCAGGCTAATGCTCTAGCAAGAAGATACTCAACGTGCCAAAGACCCAACTGCTCTGAATATGCCATTTATTTGCATATACTACCAACCACCTCAATCCTTCCCACTCCATCAGCAGAGAACAGTGAATGTGCTTGGTAGGCCATCTTCAAACTTGTGGCTCAGATAGGCTGCTCCCTTTTATACTCTAATACCCAGGACATCAAGGAATAAGAGGTAGAAATGGCAGAATTTGAAGTTTAAGACCTCCTGGGGGTGAGAAGAAGGAGAGGAAAAGTGTTAGAGGACCGTGGACATCACAGTCATGGGCAAAGGATTGGGAAAAGAGGGAATTTGGCTGTCAGAATCCAACCCAGAACTCCTGCTGTTGAGTCTACTGTGTATCTGAAAATGAGGAATAAAATGTACTGAACCCTGTTCACATATATACAGTGTTCCAAGTTGCTGTTCATAAAATATGATCACATGACTATAGGTACAGCAGTCACTTGTTTGCATGTTTAAAAAAAAAAGTTAACACTGATAATAATAATCGCTGTATCACTGCTGACAGTGCCTACTTGCAAAAAAGTGGGGGCTGAGGAAGTAAATCCTTTACCAATTTATTGTTAGTTAAAGAAACGTACTGGTAGAAATGGTATGTTTTAATCTTTCCAAAAAAAAAAGGGGGTCTCTGCCCAAAAAAAATCTGTAGGAAAGAGAAAGGTCCACAGTAATCAGAGCAAGAGATCCCTTCTACATAGAATTTCTTCTAAAAGAAGAGGATGGGAAAAGTCAACAATTTCAAAAAACAATCTAGATTATATATTAGCTCTTCATTTAACTTAATTGTTAGGGATCTGACAGAAAATAAACAATGAATAGCATTCCTAATGCGCTCCTTACAAATGTATATATTTTAAAGTCTCTCACACTTGTTTAAGGCTATTCTTTGGTATACGACTTTTCAAGTTCTATTATTTATTCCACGTATACTGAAAAACAGATATAATAAAAATAATTCAGCCAGTGGTTTTACTTATGTCTGCATATTAGAATCGTTTGGGAAAACTTTGAAACAAACCAACAAACAAAACCAATAAAGCTCTGACACTAACCCAGAGCAATAAAAACAAAATCATTGACAGTGGCGTCTGCACATCAGTATTTTAAAAAATACCACAGGTGTTTTTCAGCTGCAGAGGTGAAGAACTGCTAGTACTGAGAGATACTACATGCAGTGCCCACACACAATCAGTCATTAGAAGCATGGCACACATGGCAGACCAGTGATCACAGTCAGTAATTTTTGGTCATGATCCATACTTACTACAACGTTCTGACTGCCAATTAACTGTCCATTTCAAAAGGCTGAATTTTATATTATATGAAATATAAAATATGATATATATGAAATATACAAAATATACCTTAATGAAGTGATCTTTTAAAAAACTCTCACTGATTGATTTTACTGTTAGTTTTATTGAACCTAGGCAGTAATAAACAGGTTATCTCACTGCTTACCAAACTGGGATGCAGAGCACCATAAAGTGACTAATTCTACACTCTTATTAGGGAGCCTAATAAAATTTCAATTCCTAGGCATTAATGTAGAATTGCTGAATCAGAATCTTTAGGAGCAGGGCACAAAAATCTGTATTTTTTAATTTCTTGGAAGCTTTATATCATTAAATAAACGTGTTGCTGGACTCCATCTGGTGTTAACCTGATAACATAAGCACTAGATAAAAGTCTAACAATATGTTTCACACAGGATAGTTGATTCTATCCTATTGTAACATCTTGTTGTCCTTTACCTTCCAAAACTGCTTAAATTACCTGATGAGGAAGAGAGGTGTTCTGGGTGCACACACCACCTGGGAGACACATTAGGTAGAGCACTTACCTTCTGAGAGTCTTTCCTTCCAGCCTTGGGCTGCTGAAGTGAAGAATTCATTGTTAAGGGCTGAGCCATTTAACTTCATTAAACCATCTGGACCAACCTGGGTCAAAGAATAAGCCAAGGAAAGCTTACAAAGAAAGTGAAAGGTATCATGGGGTATTTGACTTTCCTTTCATTTTAGAAAAGAATGTATATATATTTAATTTTATAGAAATATGAATATCTCATACTATGTGCTTATTCAGGACAACTCTGTTATTTAATGTAATATCACTTTGTTCTAAAACATTGCTTTCCTATTTACCTCTCCTCACTCCTCTCTCCATTCACACCCATTTCCTAATAATTAAAAATCTACTCACAGAACCACACATAAAGTGATGGAACAACTGGCTATCCAACCAGTAGAAAATAAAGCTGAATCCCAGATTCAAATAATGTAAAAAAAAAAAAAAAAAGGATGGACTAAAAATCTAAATGTAAATTTTAAGTCAAAAACAGTTTTTTGAAGAAAATTAAGAAAACGATTTGGACATCCTTGAGACTGAGGAACTCTTCTTAACCCAACTTTACTTTCCAAACCTATGTGGGTCGACATCATTTCCCCCGGCTCTACAGCAGAAATTGGTAAACTTTCTGTAAAGGGCTAGACAACAAATACTTCAACTGTGCAGGCCATATGGCTTGATTTCAGCTACTCAACTCTGCCACTGTAGCACAAAAGTAGTTATGGACAATATGAAAACTAATAGGAGTGGCTTTAAGCCAATAAAACTTCATTAATCAGGCAGTCAGCTGGAAATTGCTTAGTGGGCTGTAGTTTGCTGACTGCTGATTCATACTCCAGAGAACTGGTACAAGAGTAATGGTGTTCCTATAAAAACAGTTTATCCAGTCTCTACTTGAGTATTACAGTGATAAGCAAGTTACTCCACTACAAGATAATATATTCTGCAG
The DNA here is from genome assembly GCF_003255815.1 of Theropithecus gelada. Taxonomy (NCBI): domain Eukaryota; kingdom Metazoa; phylum Chordata; class Mammalia; order Primates; family Cercopithecidae; genus Theropithecus; species Theropithecus gelada. Next base: position 46,102,853 of record NC_037681.1, read on the forward strand.
TTTAATCCTCCAACTGTGAAAAAGTTATTTTAACCCCAAATCTGCTTTCTGTATAACAAAAGTTTACCTCTTCCATACCACGGGCCTTCAAATATATTGAAAGAGAAGTGTTTTGATCCAAACCTATGTTTTTCTCTGGTCTAAATATTTTTCTACTGCTCATTGCTGGATACTCCACACAGTGAAGTACAGCTTCAAACTTTTCATTCTTTAAACACTCTAAATTGCATCTGACAGTAGTTTGTATTTCACTTCATCGAAATTCCATATTCTCTACACATAGGGACAATGTTACTCAAGATTACTGTGGGCTCCAACCGTGTTAACAAATGAAAAACTAGCTAAGTAACCTCCTATTAAGAATACCTGGGCTGGGCGCGGTGGCTCACGTCTGTAATCCCAGCACTCTGGGAGGCTGAGGCAGGCAGATCACAACGTCAGGAGATCGAGACCATCCTGGCTAACACGGTGAAACCCGATCTCTACTAAAAATACAAAAAAAAAACAAAAAACAAAAAACAAAAAAAAACTAGCCAGGTGTGGCAGCACACGCCTGTAATCTCAGCCACTCGGGAGGCCGAGGCAGGAGAACTGCATGAACCCGGGAGGCGGAGGTTGCAGTGAGCCGAGATCGAGCCAATGCACTCCAGCCTGGGCGACAGAGTGAGACTCTGTCTCCAAAAAAAAAAAAAAAAAAAAAAAAAAGGATGCGAGCAATCTCCAAGAGGTTCTCTTAAAACTGCTGAAACTTCAGTCTCCTAACTTGTTCTAACCAAGAACTGGCATCCTCAAGCTATAATTTCTACAAGAGTTATGGTAGGGAGAGCAGTCACCAAGAAGAACCGGGTTCACTCCTTTGCCCCCACCTCTATAAGAATACCTCATTTATTTGGGCTCTCTGGACAACGGACTCTGAACTCCTTTGACATGTTCTGATTCATAACACTATGAAATTGTTATCAATGAAGTCTAGTAGGAAGATGATTTTCAGAATTAGAAAGATTTAGTTTTAACTCAATAAGTCAATCAGCTAATAATGAATTCTGTAGTTTACTTATTCTGTTATCCTCTTACTATGAACAAGAGTATAACTAGTTCTTTTACTGTGTAAACTAAGGAAAACGCCTCTCTCTCATCATTTTAATAAACATTCTTAAAAGTTGGAGGTTAGGGAGACCTATCACATTACTTAGAACACAGCTGAGATTTTTAAAAATCTCACAAGTGAAGAAAGCTTAAAAAATCATAATTCTTCTATCTTCCTTTTCCAGAGGGAGGAAACAGAAGATCAGAAGAGGGAGTGACTTGGTACACTGTTTTCCCTGATGAAAGCCAAAGTCTCAGACCTTTACTTTATTCCTGACCAAGGTAAATCACTAAAGTTCTCTGGTCCCTGCCTTGACGCTTGCCAGACGTTTGGTATTTCTTTTTGCTACTTTTTTTTTAAGTATAACTTGTATTGGGTTTTAAGTTCTCTATTATGGAAGTAATAAATGTTTCTCTTAGAAAAATGTAACAAAAGAATGCAAACTGTGAACATTCTCAAGTCCACCACTGTTCATACCATGTTGCATTGTCTTTCCAGCTGTATTTATTTATCTGGACCTATGTTTTTGGCTTATTCCTCACATTTCCCACTCCACTGAGGCACTGGCCCACATCCTGTTGATACTGGACCAAGACAACTCTTCCTCCTGAAGTTTATGTTTGTTTTTTTTTTTCTTGAGATGGAATTTCACTCTGTCACTCAGGCTGGTGTCCAGTGGCACCGTCTTGGCTCACTGCAATCTCCGCCTCCCAGGTTCAAGTGATTCTCCTGCCTCCACCTCCCGAGTAGCTGGGATTACAGGCACCTGCCACCACACCCGGCTAATTTTTGTATTTTTAGTAGAGACAGGGTTTTGCCATGTTGGCCAGGCTGGTCTTGAACTCTGGACCTCAGGTGATCTGCCCTCCTGGGCTGCCCAAAGTGCTGGGACTACAGGTGTGAGCCACCATGACCGGCCTCCTCCTGAACTTCATTCTATGGATGCCTAAATCCTAATACAGTCAAAATAATTCTGTAATCTTGAAATTCTGGCAGGAGAATTTTTCTTTTTTTCCTAAGCCTTAAAAAGCTCGCCTATTAAGAAACTTATGTAAAAATATTCTTACTTCTCAGTACCATTAATACCACTTTACAAGTATACATAAACAGCTATTTTTAAAATCTTAAGGAGTTCAATGACGCACCTGTCGATCTACCTCTGGGAGTAGTAGAAGCAGTCGCTGTTGGCAATCTCCAGGAAGGACTGAAAATGTGTGCTTGTTGATCAGTGCTCGCAGATTTGTATTAACCAGAATGGAGTCCGGTGTCTCAACGTCAATGTCGGCACATTTAGTTCTTTTCATTTGTCCTACAAAAACGGAAAAGGATTGTTTGGGCCTCCTTCACAAGTCCTGTTTCTATATAAACTGTAGCTTTCTGTGCAGTATAAAAAATCCACAATTGTAAGCATTTAAATATCACACTGTGAAGAAGGTAACGCTTAAGATCTTAGGATTTTCTTCTAAGACTAACAAAACAAGTTTTGTTCATTTATAGAGGATAAAAGAATACAGTGTATCTATCTTCTGTGCATAAATAGAACAAAGTCTGTAAAAATGAGTCTTCTACCATACTAAAACTGCATTTTATGTTTGACACTAGATTATTTCCCCCAAAAAACTGAGAAAGTTTATGATAAATGATAGGAAGAATGTCTCAGAAAGAAAATCCAAATCTACAAATCATACTGATATCCTTTGCCTCTTTTCATGACTTTTTTTTTCACTGATTTTAATTTGCATTGGCTAAAAATGTTATGATTTAATACCTTAGCAGTTTTAGGAAATCTGTCCACAACCAGAAGGTTACAATCTTTCAAAAAACTGAGTACACAAAGGATTAAAATGTAAATAAAAATTTATATATATACACAAAAGACCAACTTGGAAAAAATATTTAGAAGCCATGACAAAAGGCTGCTATTCTTCATATGAAAATAGCAATTACAAATCAATAAGAAAAAGACAAATACCACCAAGAGAAAAATGAGCAAAGGAAATTAAAAGGTAATTCAGTCCACTAACCTTAAGTAGATGCTAAGATATTATTTTTTTAAAATGCAAATTAAACCAATGAACATAAAATATTATTTGTCTATGAAATGGCAAAATATTGCAATATGGTAATGGGAATATGCAGGCAAAAAAAGCAAAAAGCACTTTCAAATACTGCTGATGGGGCTGAATCAGCATAATCTTATAAAATAAAATCTAACAATATCTAGCAAAATGTTAATCTACATAATACTCTGGGACCTATACAATCATATACCCTCTGCCTCCTGGGGGAAGCACAAACAAAAGAAAGGATTTCCCTCAAATTAATCCCACTGGATTCCTACAAATTAAAATCTAGCATTACTACTTCAGAAGGATTACCCAAAAAATGAGAAGTTATGACACTATAAGAGAGAATCATTAGAAACTAGAAATAACAGATGGAGACCTAGAAGTACTGAAGCTATCAGATATATAGAATACAGAATTGCTATGTACAAAATGTTTAAGGAAATAAAGAATGTAATTACAAAAATAAGGACAAAACAATTAGGAATACACAGACTTTAAAAAATGGGACATCTAGAAATGTAGAATAAAAATTGATGAAATTGATTAAACAGTAGTTTCACAATATTAAAGAGGGTCTACACTATATAGCCAAACAATTTACTCTCAATTTACCCAATTTATACTCTCAGAATATAAGAGAAGATAAAATATTTTTAGAGATTTAGCAAAAACATAAATGACAGAATGAGAAGGTCTAACAAATACCTGACTGAAGATCAAGAATGAGAAAATAAAGAGAATGGAAAAAAGGCAATATTCCAAGAACTGACAGTTGTACATTTACAGCAACTGATGAAAACCACAAACCTAAAGCTCTAGAAGTGGAACATATTCCAAAGAGGACAGAAAGACATCCATGCAGAGACTCAGCATAGTAAAAGTGTTTATCAAAGACAAAAAGAATAGCTTGAAAGCATCCACGAGGATGGGAACAATCACATAAAAAGGAATGAAAGAGCAGTAGTAAACTTCTTAACACAATGGAATTTAGAATAAGGTAAATAATATCTGTAAAATGCTGAGAGAAAATAATCACTAACCTACAAATGCATGTCCACCAAACTACCCTTCGAAAATGAACATGAAAGAAGGATATTTATAAACCAAAACTGAAGGCATTCACTACTCAGAAACCTGATACAAATACAGTTCTTATTGTACTTCAGGAAAGAAAATCATTGCAGAATGGGTTGAAATACAATAGAGAAAGGTAAACATGTAGATAAATATATGTACACATTGTTTATATAAAATAATAGTATTCTAGTGTCTGATTTGTGAGGTTAAAAACAAAATACAAAAAAAAGACAATTAATATTTATTTAAGTCCAGATATAAAAGATAAGTGCTGAACTGTTGTATTTCCCCTGTTCTGGAGGAAAATCAAGATGGTTACTTTTAAGAATTAAAGACATATTACATTTAACTAAAAAATATTTAGAACTATGATATACCAATTTTTTAAAATGTGTGGTACCATTTAAGGAATCACTAACCACTAAGAGAAATTGAGTGCATACCAAACTCAGTAGAGAGAAAAAAAAGGCTACAAGAGAAGCAATATGAATATACCAAAAAAAAAAAAAAAAATTAGTAAAGCCAAAAAACCTTTTCAGAAATTTAAAAGAAGAGTAAGAAAGAGACTGCGAGCGGTGGCCCATGCCTATAATCCTAGCATTTTGGGAGGCCAAGGCAGGCGAATCACTTGAGGGCAGGAGCTCAAGACCAGCCTGGCCAACATGGTGAAACTCCATTTCTACTAAAAGTAAAAAATTAGCTGTGTGTGGTGGCGGGTGCCTGTAATCCCAGCTACTCAGGAGGCTGAGACAGGAGAATCACTTGAACCTGGGAGGCAGAGGTTGCAGTGACCTGAGATCGCGCCACTGCACTCCAGCCTGGGTGACAGAGCGCGACTCTTTCTCGAAAAAAAAAAAAAAAAGAATAAGAAAGGAAACAAGAAACACAGCAATAGGATAAAAAACTAAGACTGTAGAAACAAGTCCAAATATTAACAAATACAGTAAATGTAAATAAATAAAACTCATCAAATGAGAGCTTGTCACTGGGTTGAAACCAAAACAAAGAAATTTCAGCCAGTTATAAGCTATTTAGAGAGAGATTATGTAAAGCACAAGGACACAGAAATGAAGTCACACACGAGGCAAAAACTAACCATGCATTTATTAACATCAAATGAAAGATTATTTTAGTAAAAACACTTATTGATGATAAGGTAAATAAACATTCAATCCATCAGAAAGATTTTAAACATGAAAACATCCAATATCAAGTAATTTCAAAACATGTGAAATAAAAACTGAAAGAACAGGGAGAACTGGACAAACCCACCATTTGGATAGGAAATTTCAACACGTCTCTCTCAATTATTAATAAATCAAGCAAACCAAAAGCAGCTATCACTCACTTAAAAAGCTGATTTCAGGCCAGGCGCAGTGGCTCATGCCTGTAATCCCAGCCCAGCACTTTGGGGGGCCGAGGTGCGTGGTATCACGAGGTCTGGAGTTCAAGACCAGCCTGATCAACACGGTGAAACCCTGTCTCTATTAAAAATACAAAAATTAGCCAGGACTGGTGACATGCGCCTATAATCCCAGCTACTCAGGAGGCTGAGGCAGGAGAATTGCTTGAACCTGGGAGGTGGAGGTTGCAGTGAGCCAAGATCATGCCACTGCACTCCAGCCTGGGTGAGTGAGCAAGACTCCGTGTCAAAAAAAAAAAAAAAAAAAAAGCTGATTTCAGATTAACAAGCTTGCTCTAACAAACACAGAATTATGTGTTGAATGACTAAGAGTATACCTACAAAATTCAGATTAGGTCAAAAAAAGGAGGTCTCAGTAAATTTTGAGTAACAGTAGTGCAGTAACAGCAACAACAGCAGCAGCAAACTTATATAGGGATTCCTAAGTGCCAGACACTGTTCTAAGCATTTACATATATTCACTCATTTATCTGTCATACAACCCTATGAAGTAGGTAACTATTACCACCCCATTTCACAGATGAAGAAAGTGAGACCCAGATATAACTTGCCCAAATCACATTATTAAGTTAGTGTAGGAATTTAAACCCAGGCAATTTGATTTTAAAGTCTTTTCTTCATCAGTATACCACACAGGCATAAGCATCACACAGTTCATGCATGATATCTGAACAGAGGCTTCATAACAAAAAGATAAACAAAAATCCCTATATATTTGGAAATTAACAACAACAAACCAAAAAAACTTCAAAATAACTCCTGGGCCAAAGAACAAATTACAATAAAATTTTAAATCTTTTCAAAGTGAATAATAAAAACAGTGTCTAAGAGGTAAATGTTATCTATAAATTCAAATAGTACCTAAAGATACAAAATAAAAACAAAGGTTTCTACATTCAAATCCAACCTTCCTGCCAGAAATGACATTTTAAATTGGATGACATGAAATCACAATGTACATGTTAATCATATTTGGTTTTTAATTTCACTAAATATCTTGAACATTTTTCAAATTATCACCTACAAATTAATCTTCTTTCTTTTAAAAAAGCTGCATCATATTCCAACATACACACCAGGGGTGTCCAATTTTCTGGCTTCCCTGGGCCACACTGGAAGAAGAATTGTCGTGGGCCACACATAAAATACGCTAACACTAACTAATGAGCTGTAACAAAAAGGTAAATAAAAAAAAATCACCAAAAAAAAATCTCATAATGTTTTAAGAAAGTTTATGAATTTGTGTTGAGCAGCATTCAAAGCCACCCTGGGCCACATGCAGCCTGTGGCAGGTTGGGCAAACTTGCTATACACCATGATTAATTTAAATGGAATACCACTGATGATAAAGGTAGGTGGCTACCAGTTTTTTGTTTAATATAAACAATGTTGCAATGCCTCTATAAACTTTTGAAAAGCAACAGCTTTGTTTGCTTTTCCCATATAATTAATAGAACTGGACTGTCAACCTTTCTTGAATAATTTTTACTATTTATGCATTCATTGTACCTGCACATCACAGTCAAACTTTAGTTAAAATGTTGACTTCTTAAAAGACTGGCAAGTAGTTGTGAATTATTTTCTACTACTGATTGAACTGTGTACCCTGAAGATACTTTTTTGTTTCAAAGTGGTCAGTTTAAGTTCTCTAATTTTAGTAAAGATGACTTACTCAAGTTTTTCCAATTTAGGTTGCCGTAATCTATTATATTATACTTGAAATCTGAGGTATGTTTATTCTTCTGACTGAATCTGGGATGTAAAAATATATATTATCAATTTTACTGAAGTTAATAAAAATGATACCAATGTCAGCTAGAAAGTATTTTATATAAATTAGCTAATTTAGTTTTATCATTTATGTTTTACACAACTTCTTCCACATGTTTTGAAAATAGTCATTGTGTGGCCAGGCGCGGCGGCTCACGCCTGAAATCCCAGCACTTTGGGAGGCCGAGGCTGGCAGATCACGAGGTCAGGAGATCGAGAGCATCCTGGCTAACACAGTGAAACTCCGTCTGTACTGAAAATACAAAAAAATTAGCCGAGCGTCGTGGCGGGTGCTACTTGGGAGGCTGAGGCAGGAGAATGGCATGAACACAGGAGGCGGAGCTTGCAGTGAGCCGAGATTGCGCCACTGCGCTCTAGCCTGGGCAACAGAGTGAGACTCCATCTCAGAAAAAAGAAAATGGTCATTGTGGCTATGTTACAAAAATTTCCACACTATTTCCCTTAATGCTCATTTGCTTGAAAGAAGATGGACTTTTGCTTACTTCTCAGCCATCAGGTCAAACTTAAATAAACACAAATGGTGCTTTCTTTTTTTATGGTTAATTTTTCCTAGTTTTCCATGAGTTAAAAATTCCTGGTCCATAATTTCTCAATTTTATACCTCTACATTTCTTTTGCAATTTACTAAAATTTCAATTTTAACTGATTTTAAGTAGAATATGGGCTCCATGAGGAAGAAATACTGTTCTGTTCATCATCATAGCCCTGGGACTCTAAATCTGTGTTTGGCTTATTAGCATTCCTTCTATAGATATTTGTTTAATAAATATTTTTATTCTTAGCAGTGAAACTAAGGATCAAAGGGCACATTTGGTTTAAATATGTGATATACTAAATTAAGAAAATGTACAATCCCCTCTAGAATCAAACTAAGGTTTTTTGATTTTTTTTTTTTTTTTTTTTTTACAAAGCATTTGTCTGAAATATTGTTACTTCTGTTCTCACACTTAATACTTTAGATCAGTCTGGAATATGTAAACGAATACAGAATAAATTTCCCTCAGAATGTGTCAGCACTGCTATACTTTTAGCTTCCATGTTGCTGCTAAGGATGTCTGTACTCCCAATTCTTGAATCTTTCTATGTGAAGTATTTTTCTTCTTTCTGGAGGCTTTTTGTTACCTTTTCATGACCCTATATGTTTCAAGGATTTTTTTAAAAACGTGCCTTGGCATAGGTTTCTTTTCACTCATGTTTCTTAATCCCTATTACACACTTTTAATCTGGAATTCTGTGGCTTTTTACTCTAAATAATGTTCTTATATTATTTTTATCACATTCTGTTCTTCCTTTCTGATAGTCCTACTACGTGAGACATTGTACAACCTAGATTGTTGTTCCAAGTTTCTTACTTTTTCTCTCCTACTGAACCTCTTTTTCACTTTGACAGATTTTTCTAAGAAATTTCTTCAACTTAATGAAACATTATCAAGATGATCTCTGCTTAGCTGGGAATCTATATATTTGCCTGCAGGTTTTTTTCTAAGACTATTCAATGTCTTTAGGTACCAATCCACCAATCTCAAGCTGGACCATGATGGGAGGAAGAAGGAAGTAGTGGTGTTAGAAATATGTCTTGTTAGCATTTTGAAAGCGAAGGAGGAGAATCCCTATTCAATATTTACATTTTACTTGATTTTCCAGATTTCAGTACAGTGCCTCCTCATCTGCCCCCAGCTATGTTTGATATCGCTGAATTTGGAGTTTCTCTGGTTCAAATTTCACCTCAAAATAAACCTCCTGTCTCCTGCTGGGGTAAGGCATCAAACTGCTTCTTACTAACTTTCAAACAAAATTTCCCCCTTCTCTTCTGTAATACATCATATCCCCAATTCTTGAGCCTTCCTGGTGTTCTGCAGCCTTATGTGGCTGGTTTATCCCTGGCAACTGCTCTTCAGCTCAGTGAAAAATTCTATCCAGTTTTCATCTCTCAAAATTTGCTGACGTCTCTTGCCCAGCTGTGGTCTCCTTGTTTTCTTTGTCTGTATGGATTTGATCTTTTGTATTTCCATATTACCATTTCAATGGGATTTCAAAAGGAATAGAGAGAAGAAATCAGTCTGTCATATATATTTAGTTATAAGCCCTTCTTTCTTTCTTTACACAGAAATAAAAAAATGAATAATGCTGGACAAAGCAAACTATTGGCAGAAAGGGAAATAAACCACAAAATGACTGATAATAAATCTTTCTCTCAAATACAGCTTGTTAAGAGGAAGACAGGAACAACATGAATACAGTCAAGAGCTCAAAGGTAAACAGGGGATAACAGAAGAAAGACATACGAAACCAATTCTGTTCCTGTTACTTTTCATTTCCTAACAGTAATTATGTTAGCAACAACAAAAGTTATGTCTAATCTTTGTTATGTAACTCAAATCTAAGTTGTAAGTACCTAAGTCAGGTACCTAAGTCAGGTAGCTGATGAATTTTAAACACGCAGCTGATAAATCATGGTAATGAAAACTGAAGTCTTTGTAAGCAAACTTACTGGTATGGAGTCTCTCAGATCTCTGGAATGACTTCTTCCCCAAGCCTAGCAAAGTATTTTCCACTTTAACTGAAGAAGAAAAGCTGGAGTTTGAGTTCTGAGGGCTGTTTGACTGTCCATCAGATTGCTTTCCCTCCCATGTTGCTAGGAGAAAAAAATACGTAAAGACTGGTAGCACTGAGATTATAGACAGAATCAATTAATCAATCATTCAACATTCACTAAATGAAGTTATGTATGAGGCAATGTGACCCTCCCTAATGTGTTTTGAGTTTGAGAATTAAAGTCAAAGAGTAAAATAAAACTGTTTTTCCTCCCAGCATACTATTTGCTTCTAGTGGTAAATTTCCTTTCTCATAAAAATGCAGTTCTGTAAGATTCAGATTGAGTCTGGCAGGCCCATAGAATCAGCTTATGGTATCAAACTGAATTATGTAATACAATACAGAGTCTGTATGTAGAAAGTTTAGAGTAGAAACAAACACGCAACCACAACAAAAGATCCAAAGGCCTTACAGATATGTCCAAAATAAACTCAAAGGTTGTATGTATTCTTAGGAAAACCTGTTATTCTTACAGAAAACTGGCTAAGAGTTTAGTTTGCGCCTCTTGGAAACATCAGATTTTAAGGTTGTTGATTAGAGGTTTCCAAACATTTATTAGATTAGACCATCTTGAAAGTCAGTCATTTATTTCCTTCTTACGTGCAAATCCCAGTGCTAACGTTTTTTTGGAAACAGGGTCTTGCTCTGTCATCCAGGCTGCAGTGCAGTGGTGAGATCAGGGCTAATGGCAGTCTTGACCTCCCAGGCTCAACCAATTCTCCCACCTTAGCTTCCTGAGTAGCTGGGGCTACAGGTGTGCACCACTACATCCGGCTAATTTTGTTTGTTGTTGTTGAGACAGAGTCTCACTATTTTGCCCAGGCTGGTCTTGAACTCCTGGGCTCTGAGTTATTTTTTAATAACTGCATGATTATTTTGCATACAACTTCTCCCATTTATCCTGGAAGGATTTATATTGATGTTCTGGCAGTACAAGGATTGTGTAAGTAAATGTAATTTAAAAATAAATGATGTCATAAACAAATTAGGAAAACCAACACAAAAATACTGGGAAAAAGAAACTTCCATTGAAAAAATGCCCAAACTGCTTACCAGGTTTGGCAGGTACAGAGTCACTGGCTGCTTTGACAGTCTTGAGAGAGAGATGCTGGTTGGAGGAGATGGATATGCTTGGCTTGCACTGCTGCTGCTGCTTCTTCTGCTGTTGCTGCTTTAGAGCCTATAAAGATAAAACAGACTATAAGAAACAAAACAAATCAGTTTTTTAGTAGTAATATAAAGTAAATTACTTCTTTTTCAAATGGCAAGAAGCATGCTGATTGTTCCATTTCTTTGAAATCTATCAAAGCAAACAAAATCCTAAATTAAGCCAACTTTCACTTCTTCACCTTTTGGCTAAGATCAAATGTAGTATCTGTTCTTATCAGTTTAAATTAAGACAACTAAACACAAAGCGTAAATGATTCTTAGAGTTTGGATAGTTTTTGCCAGTATCATTCCTTTATATAAATGTGAAAAACAGTCATTAGCATTTTTTGGAACTTAAAAAAATCATTAGGTAAGCCAAAAACTTCCCAGTCTTGTAAGCAGAGACTGTATGTTTTCAATCATTTCTAGAAATGAAATTCTAAGCCTTATAAAAGAGCCCTGTCTGCATCAAACCTACGTAGAAATGTAAATATTTAGTTTATGCAGGCTTCAGAGGTACTATATATTTACAAAAGTTTGTAAATAACTACATCAGTTGTCTTGGGTGACAGCAATGAGATCTGTCCCAATTATCAAATTTCAGCAATTTACAGTAATGCAATAAACAGAGGGGGAAGACTAGACAATACTGGTTCTAACAACAGTGTGGTTCCTTCTGTCTACTTCAGAATATTTTGATTTCTATGAGGTTCTTAATTTATAGAATATACTTGATAATACTATTTAAAATCAACAGAAAAAAACAAGAAATGCCTAAATTTTAATCACAAAAACATTATGAAGGCAACTTTTAACTTAAGGGTTTTTTTTAAAAAAAAAGATAAAGAAACCAAGAAAAGTAATTTCAGGGAAAAAACCTGAAGTTTGACTTTGCTAGGTTGCCAGTTTCAAGATCTTAACACCGTCATGTGGAAAAGTCTGGAACAACTGGCTACTTCTGGATTCCTATTCTCTTTTCCCAATATAGTTTCCTCCTGCTTAACATTTCACACGTATCTCTGGCTATGCTATAGGCACAGTGGCAACAAATCATCTCCTCACTCTAAGTTGTCAACGCAGAAAAACAACTGAGAGAGCTCTATGTCTTGCTTAGGCTCACCTACATTTATAATAGGTTAGGCAGAAGCACAAAGTACATAAAATGGCTGTATTGACTGACCATTGATATGGCTTATTCTGTCACTCTTTGCAATTAGATCAGAAGATGTTCACAGACTTGCTGCAGATGCAGTCACCAGTATTCATTCCTTGCTCCTCACAGGACCCATGTAATTTCAGATTAATGTAAAATTTAATAGAACCACTTGATTGCAACTATTTCTGTTGTGATAGTGCACATTTATTTATTTATTTATTTATTTTATTTTTTGAGAACTATTTCTGCTGTGATCGTGTACATTTATTTATTTATTTATTTATTTATTTATTTTCTGAGACGGAGTCTCGCTCTGTCACCCAGGTTGGAGTGCAGTGGCCGGATCTCAGCTCACTGCGAGCTCTGCCTCCTGGGTTTACGCCATTCTCCTGCCTCAGCCCCCCGAGTAGCTGGGACTACAGGCACCCACCACCACGCCCAGCTAGTTTTTTGTATTTTTTAGTAGAGACAGGGTTTCACCGTAGTAGCCAGGATGGTCTCGATCTCCTGACCTCATGATCCACCCGTCTCAGCCTCCCAAAGTGCTGGGATTATGGGCTTGAGCCACCGTGCCCAGCCCATTTTTTTTTTATTATTTATTACTTAATTTTTTGAGACGGGGTCTTGCTCTATTGCCCAAGCTGGAGTGCAGTGGCACGATCTTGGCTCATTGTAACCTCCACGCCCTGGGTTCAAATGATTCTCTCATCTCATCCTCCAAAGTAGCTGGGATTACAGGAGGTCTCTGAACCCCTGACCTCAGGTGATCTGCCTGCCTTGGCCTCCCAAAGTGCTAGGATTACAGGCATGAGTCACTGTACCCAACAAAGTTAAGTATAGTATAATGTTAAAAAATCCAGGCCAGGTGTGGTGGCTTACACCTGTAATCCCAGCACTTTGGGAGGTTGAGGCAGGTGAATCATTTGAGGTCAGGAGTTCAAGATCAGCCTGACCAACATGGTGAAACCCCGTCTCTACTAAAAACACAAAAATTAGCCAGGCAGTGTGATCAGCACCTGTAAGTAATCCCAGCTACTCGGGAGGCTGAGGTGGAGGCTGCAGTGGGCAACAAGAGAAACTCCGCCTCAGAAAAAAAAAAAAAAAGAAAAGAGAAAAAAAGAAAGTCTAGCTGTGCAATTCTGTGTTAGTAGATTAAAAGACAAAAATCTATGTGATCATCTCAATAAATCCCAAAGAAAACAAACCTGAAAAATTCAACACCTATTCATGATTTAAAAACACACATACAAACAAACGAAAGATTCTGAGCAAACTATGAACAAATTAGACACTTCAAAAATGTGATAAAAAGAGTATCTACCGGCCAGGTGCGGTGGCACACGCCTGTAATCCCAGGACCTTGGGAGGCCAAGGTTGGTAGATCACAAGGTCAAGAGATCGAGACCATCCTGGCCAACATGGTGAAACCTTGTCTCTACTAAAAACACAAAAACTAGCTGGGCATGGTGGCAGGCGCCTGCAGTCCCAGCTACTTGGGGAGGCTGAGGCAGGAGAATTGCTTGAACCCGGGAAGCGGAGGTTGCAGTGAGCTGAGATGGTGCCACTGTACTCCAGCCTAGCAACAGAGCAAGACTCCATCTCAAAAAAAAAAGAGTATCTACCAAAAACTTATAACATGTGTTACAAAGAGGTGCATAAATTACTAAAACCACATTGGGCTACTGCATGAAAGTTCCACTGACAAGGGCCCAATGTAAAAAATTTTCAAAAAATATCCAAAGACTGCCGAGGTGTGCGTTTTTAATATAGGAAATTCTACTTGATAAACACAGACTAGCAATGCTTACCTGCTTTAGTGCCTTCTTGCTGTGCTTCTGTGATGGAGAAATGACTTTACCTGCTGGAATGGTGGGTGATGGGCAGCCTGACTGTGGGGAGGACGATGATACTAGGAAAAAAAAAGTGACAATAAAAGATTTTTGTTAACAGAGATATCAAGCACCATTCCTTCCCCAATCATATGCTGCTACCTGGAGTAAGAACTGTGACCAAACACTTTCGGGAACGATGTACTTTTTGGAGTTTTACTGCAAACAGCCTCCCTTTTCAGTTTTTTTCCTCAGAAAGTTCTAGTGAAGGATGATAGGATTGGGAAGGTACGAGTGTTAGTATTCATTACTTTCCATTTATTAATTTTTCAATAGAATTGACTGAAGAATGACTCATCAAATCAGATAAAACTTAGAAAAGATTCTAGGGCCTTTTAGACAGTATCTATGGTCTCACAGTAAATCTAATGACAACATGATATAGTGGAAGGGCCTTGGGCTGGCAGTTTAAAATAAAGACATTAAGGCCATTCGACCTCAAAACTCTACCCTAGTTTTAATCCTTACATTCCTTCATCCTTTAAATCAATAGTTACAGGTTTACCAATGTGAGAGGGCATTTTAAGATTTCTCTAATGGAAGCAATTTGAATTTGCATAGGATGTAACCACTCTCTACTTCATCACTAGCTGTTTTATATAGTCTGGCAGAGCTCAGCCAGACCTGAGTGGGTCTTATGTGAATGAGGGTTCTTTCTTTAAGAATCTATACCTCTTAGGTATAAGGAGGAGTTGGTACCATTCCTTCTGAAACTATTCCAATCAATAGAAAAAGAGGGAATCCTCCCTAACTCATTTTATGAGGCCAACATCATCCTGATACCAAAGCCTGGCAGAGACACAACAAAAAAAGAGAATTTTAGACCAATATCCCTGATGAACATCGATGCAAAAATCCTCAATAAAATACTGGCAAACCGGATTCAACAACACATCAAAAAGCTTATCCACCATGATCAAGTGGGCTTCATCCCTGGGATGCAAGGCTGGTTCAACATTCGCAAATCAATAAACATAATCCAGCATATAAACAGAACCAAAGACAAGAACCACATGATTATCTCAATAGATGCAGAAAAGGCTTTTGACAAAATTCAACAGCCCTTCATGCTAAAAACGCTCAATAAATTCGGTATAGATGGAACGTACCTCAAAATAATAAGAGCTATTTATGACAAACCCACAGCCAATATCATACTGAATGGGCAAAAACTGGAAAAATTCCCTTTGAAAACTGGCACAAGACAGGGATGCCCTCTCTCACCACTCCTATTCAACATAGTGTTGGAAGTTCTGGCTAGGGCAATTAGGCAAGAGAAAGAAATCAGGGGTATTCAGTTAGGAAAAGAAGAAGTCAAATTGTCCCTGTTTGCAGATGACATGATTGTATATTTAGAAAACCCCATTGTCTCAGCCCAAAATCTCCTTAAGCTGATAAGCAACTTCAGCAAAGTCTCAGGATACAAAATTAATGTGCAAAAATCACAAGCATTCTTATACACTAGTAACAGACAAACAGAGAGCCAAATCATGAATGAACTTCCATTCACAATTGCTTCAAAGAGAATAAAATACCTAGGAATCCAACTTACAAGGGATGTAAAGGACCTCTTCAAGGAGAACTACAAACCACTGCTCAGTGAAATAAAAGAGGACACAAACAAATGGAAGAACATACCATGCTCATGGATAGGAAGAATCAATATCGTGAAAATGGCCATAGTGCCCAAGGTAATTTATAGATTCAATGCCATCCCCATCAAGCTACCAATGAGTTTCTTCACAGAATTGGAAAAAACTGCTTTAAAGTTCATATGGAACCAAAAAAGAGCCCGCATCTCCAAGACAATCCTAAGTCAAAAGAACAAAGCTGGAGGCATCACGCTACCTGACTTCAAACTATACTACAAGGCTACAGTAACCAAAACAGCATGGTACTGGTACCAAAACAGAGATATAGACCAATGGAACAGAACAGAGTCCTCAGAAATAATACCACACATCTCCAGCCATCTGATCTTTGACAAACCTGAGAGAAACAAGAAATGGGGAAAGGATTCCCTATTTAATAAATGGTGCTGGGAAAATTGGCTAGCCATAAGTAGAAAGCTGAAACTGGATCCTTTCCTTACTCCTTATACGAAAATTAATTCAAGATGGATTAGAGACTTAAATGTTAGACCTAATACCATAAAAATCCTAGAGGAAAACCTAGGAAGTACCATTCAGGACATAGGCATGGGCAAAGACTTCATGTCTAAAACACCAAAAACAACGGCAGCAAAAGCTAAAATTGACAAATGGGATCTAATTAAACTAAAGAGCTTCTGCACAGCAAAAGAAACTACCATCAGAGTGAACAGGCAACCTACAGAATGGGAGAAAATTTTTGCAATCTACTCATCTGACAAAGGGCTAATATCCAGAACCTACAAAGAACTCAAACAAATTTACAAGAAAAAAACAAAGAACCCCATCCAAAAGTGGGCAAAGGATATGAACAGACATTTCTCAAAAGAAGACATTCATACAGCCAACAGACACATGAAAAAATGCTCATCATCACTGGCCATCAGAGAAATGCAAATCAAAACCACAATGAGATACCATCTCACACCAGTTAGAATGGCAATCATTAAAAAGTCAGGAAACAACAGGTGCTGGAGAGGATGTGGAGAAATAGGAACACTTTTACACTGTTGGTGGGATTGTAAACTAGTTCAACCATTATGGAAAACAGTATGGCGATTCCTCAAGGATCTAGAACTAGATGTACCATATGACCCAGCCATCCCATTACTGGGGATATACCCAAAGGATTATAAATTATGCTGCTATAAAGACACATGCACACGTATGTTTATTGCAGCACTATTCACAATAGCAAAGACTTGGAATCAACCCAAATGTCCAACAGTGACAGACTGGATTAAGAAAATGTGGCACATATACACCATGGAATACTATGCAGCCATAAAAAAGGATGAGTTTGCGTCCTTTGTAGGGACATGGATGCAGCTGGAAACCATCATTCTTAGCAAACTATCACAAGAACAGAAAACCAAACACCGCATGTTCTCACTCATAGGTGGGAACTGAACAATGAGATCACTTGGACTCAGGAAGGGGAACATCACACACCGGGGCCTATCATGGGGAGGGGGGAGGGGGGAGGGGGGAGGGATTGCATTGGGAGTTATACCTGATGTAAATGACGAGTTGATGGGTGCAGCAGACCAACATGGCACAAGTATACATATGTAACAAACCTGCACGTTATGCACATGTACCCTACAACTTACAGTATAATAATAATAAATAAATAAATAAATTTATTTAAAAAAAAAAAAATTAAACAATATGTGAGTAGTGTTTATGATAAATACAGAAATTGCTGATTTAGTACCCTTATTAAAAAAAAACACACAACAAGAAATTATAATCACTACTGCTAGTGATGACTCTTGAAGAATGCATGTTTACTAAAGTCTTCCTCTATTCATAGTAGTTGGACTGAAAAGGCCCAAATAGCAAAATGATATCCCATAGTAAGGGCAATAAGCTTTAAGATGTCATAAAAGTACATACAAGGCGGTGCGCGGTGGCTCACGCCTGCAATCCCAGCACTTTGTGAGGCCAAAGCGGGCAGATGACCTGAGGTCGGAGTTTAAGAATAGCCTGACCAACATGAAGAAACCCCATCTCTACTAAAAATACAAAATTAGCCAGGTGTGGTGGCGTATGCCTGTAATCCCAGCTACTCAGGAGGCTGAGGGAGAAGAATCGCTTGAACCTGGGAGGTGGAAGTTGTGGTGAGGAGATCGTGCCGTTGCACTGCAGCCTGGGCAACAAGAGCAGAACTCTGTCTCAAAAAAAAAAAAAATTACATACGTACTGATAGGTAGGCTAGCTACCAGTCATAAAAATGTAGAAGCATATTTCATTGGTGTATCCAAGTTTTGGACTATGGTATTTCAATTTACTTAGGTGTCCTAAGAAAGGAATGCACAGTAGATGCATTTAAAGAAGATAGCAGCAAACAATTAAGATTATGACTTGGCCGGGCATGGTGGCTAACGCCTGTAATTCCAGTACTTTGGGAGGCTGAGGCAGGCGGATCAACTGAGGTCAGGAGTTCAAGACCAGCCCGACCAATATGGTAAAACTCCGTCTCTACTAAAAATACAAAAATTAGCCGAGTGTGGTGGCAACATGCCTGTAATCCCAGGCACTCGAAAGGCTGAGGCAGGAGAATCCCTTGAACCCTGGAGGCGGAGGTGGCAGTGAGCCGAGACCACACCATTGCACTCCAGCCTGGGTCACAGAGCGAGAGCCCATCTCAAAAAAAAAAAAAAGATGCTGACTTATCGTCACACTTAGTTTAGTTCTGTATCCCAACCTTTATGAAAAAGTATATAATTTATATATGGAAAAGAGCTGATGTACAAAAAGCTTGATGTTTAAAAATGGAGTTGAATAATTCAAGACAGTTCAGCTGCAAAAAGAAATCATAGCCTCGGCCGGGCGCGGTGGCTCACACCTGTAATCCCAACACTTTAGGAGGATGAGGCTGGCGGATCACGAGGTCAGATCGAGAGCATCCTGGCTAACATGGTGAAACCCTGTCTCTACTAAAAATACAAAAAAAATTAGCCGGGCATGGTGGCAGGTGCTTGTAGTCCCAGCTACTCTGGCATGAACCTGGGAGGCAGAGCTTGCAGTGAGCCGAGATCGCGCCACTGCACTCCAGCCCGGGTGACAGAGCGAGACTCTGTCTTTAAAAAAAAAAAAACCATAGCCTTAGTATACTTTGATACTGACCAATTTTTTAAAAATAGCTTTATTAAGCTAAAATTTATATACTAAGCAGCTGGGCATGGTGGCTCACACCTGTAATCCTAGAACTTTGGGAGGCTGAGGCAGGTGGAACACTTGAGGTCAGGAGTTTAAGACCAGCCTGGCCAACATGGTGAAACCCCTACTCTACTAAAATACAAAAATTAGCTGGGTGTGGTGGCACACACCTGTAGTCCCAGCTACTCAGGAGGCTGAGGCAGGAGAATCACTTGAACCCGGGAGGCGGAGGTTGCAGTGAGCTGAGATCACGCCACTGTACTCTAGCCTGGGCAACAGGGTAACACTCCATCACAAAAGGAAAATATATATATATATATATATAAAATTCATATACTATACATCTTGCCTAAAGTATAAAATTTGAAGCCTACTTGAGGGTGGAGGTGGGAGGAGGGTGAGGATCAAAAAATTACCTATCAGGTACTATGCTTATTTCCTGGGTGACAAAGTATTCTGTACACCAAGCCCCCATGACATATAATTTACCTGTATAAAAAACCTGCACATGTACCCCGAACCTAAAATAAAAGTAAAAAAATAAAATAAAATATTTAAACATATGCACACAGATCACAAGTGGGTAGCACAATGAGGTATTTTTTTATATTTAAATTTTTTTAAAAAGGATATTTTAAGCCCACAGCTATCTTTTTGTGATCCCAGCTGGTCACTATCCTCAAGGATGAGCACTACACTGACATCTAACAGCAGAGGTTACTTTTACCTCTTTTACACTTCATATAAATATTGTGCAGCAGAAACTCTTTTGTGCATGTCTTTTTACATTCTGTGGGCTGTTTTGAATTTATATGTAGTTTTCCATGTTGCGAATCATTTATTAGCATTGAATTCTGTTGTGAAAATATCACACAATTATTCCACTGCTTATGTACATGTGAGTGTTTTTCATCTGGGAATATTAGGAATAGTACTAGTATATAAATTCTAGAAAATGCATTGGTGACACACAAAAATTTTGGGGTATATATGTAGTAGTGGACTTGTGTTTTATGTTTTACATCTCTTCAGTTTTAGGTGACACTGGCAGTTTTTCAAAATGCTTGTACAAAATTTTGAAGCCACCAGCAGTGTATGACTTTTCTACATCCTTGCCAACACTTGGTATTTTCTGTCATTTTCATTTCAATCTCCTGGTTGCTGTGTTTATATCAGGCTTTTCTCAGATAGCTAAGAAAGTTGAACACTTGTTAACACTTTTTTAGTCACTGAATAACCTCTATTTTGAAGACTGTTATTTTGTCTATCTTCCCGTGGTTTTATTAATAGCTGTCTTTTTCTTGTTGACTTATGGTAGTTCTTTATATATGCTAGATAGACGTCCTTTTTTAGTCTTCTGATATGGTTTGGCTCTGTGTCCCCACCCAAATCTCATCTTTTTTTTTTTTTGCTTTTTGAGACGGAGTTTTGCTCTTGTCGCCCAGACTGGAGTGCAATGGCACGATCTCAGCTCACTGCAACCTCTGCCTGCCAGGTTCAAGCAATTCTCCTGCCTCAGCCTTCCAAGTAGCTGGGATTGCAGGTGCCTGCCACCATGCCCAGCTAATTTTTGTATTTTCAGTAGAGACGGGGTTTCACCATGTTGGCCAGGCTGGTCTCAAACTCCTGACTTCAGGTGATCCACCCACCTCAGCCTCCCAAAGTGCTGGGATTACAGGCACAAGCCACTTCGCTGGGCCCCAAATCTCATCTTGAATTGTAATCCCCACGTGTCAGCAGAGGGACCTGTAATCCCTCACGTGTTGAAGTAGGAAGGTGATTGGATCATGGGGGCAGCTTCCCGCAGGTTGTTCTCATGAGATCTGACGGTTTTTTAAAGGCAATTTTCCCTGCTCTTTCTCACTTCTCTCTCCTGCCACCATGTGAAGTTCGCTGCTTCCCCTTCTCCTTCTGCCATGATTGTTAAGTTTCCTTAGGCCTCCCTGGCCATGTGGAACTGTGAGTCAATTAAACCTTTTTCCTTTATAAATTACCCAGTCTCAGGTATTTATAGCAGTGTGAAAACAAACTAATACATGCTCTCTCGGTCTCTTTCTCCTCTTTCTGAGAAATACTTAAAATATATTTAAATAATCTCATTTGTTATTTCCCCAGTATATTAAATATCTTGTTTTATTTAAGGAATCATTCTCTATCTTAAGACCACAAAGATGTTATTTTCTGTTTTCTTTTAAAAGCATCAGGATTTAGGTTTAAACTTTGGTTTTGCAATCCATTCAGAATCAATTTGTTGTGTGACTAGTGATTGTATTTTCCCTGGTAAGCTAACAAAATTAAATTTATTCTGAAAATGTTGGGGGAAAAAACATAAAATTCAATGGCTTTCAGTATATTCACCAAGTTGTACAATCATCACCCCTCAAAAAACACCATACATGTTAACTGTTACTCATCTTTTACCCCATCTATGTTCGTGGTCTTAGGTAACCAGTAATCTACTTTCTGTCTTTATAAATTTGCCTCCTAGGGATATTTCATATAATGAAATCATATATTAGTGCTCGTTTATGAATGACTTTTTCAACGACGTGCTTACTTTTGAAGGCGCATCCATGTTTCAATGTGTATGGATACTTTATTCTTTATCGTAGAATAATATTCCATTGCATGCCTATGTCATGTTTTGTCTATTCATCAGCTGATGAACATCTGGATTGTTTCTACTTTTTGGCTATTATGAACAATGTTATGAAGAACATTTGTGTGCAGATGTTTTAAATATGTGCTTTTAGTCTCTTGGGTTCATTCCTAGGAGTGGAATTGCTGGGTCTTACAATAACTCTCTGTTTAACTTGAGGAACTGCCAAGCTGTTTTTCAAAATGGATGCACTATTTTTACAATTCCACCAGGAATGTGTGAAGCCACTTTCTCTATATCCTTGCCAATGCTTATTATTGTCTGTCTTTTTTACTTGGCCAATGTTTTTAAAGAAACAAAAGTAAAAGGTAAAATTATTTATATATATATATATATATTTTTTTTTTTTTTTTTTTTTGAGACGGAGTCTCGCTCTGTTGCCCAGGCTGAAGTGCAGTGGCCGGATCTCAGCTCACTGCAAGCTCCGCCTCCCGGGTTCACGCCATTCTCCTGCCTCAGCCTCCCGAGTAGCTGGGACTACAGGCGCCTGCCACCTCGCCCGGCTAGTTTTTTTTTGTATTTTTAGTAGAGACAGGGTTTCACCGTGTTAGCCAGGATGGTCTCGATCTCCTGACCTCATGATCCACCCGTCTCGGCCTCCCAAAGTGCTAGGATTACAGGCTTGAGCCACCGCGCCCGGCCTATTAATATTTTCTTAATAACGTCTTGCAGAAATCTCAAGACTATATATTTCCTCGCCTACCCCAAATACTGCCTGATTACAAACAGAAAATAAAAAGCCAAAATAACTCCACTAGAAAATATAAGAATTCTACTTTGCAGCCCAGAAAAGTGACAATAAAGCTATCAGCAATTACCAGGACAAACTGCTTAGGATGTTTACCCTTAAGCCAAACACCTTTTTTTTTTTTTTTTTTTTTTTTTGAGACGGAGTCTCGCTCTGTCGCCCAGGCTGGAGTGCAGTGGCCGGATCTCAGCTCACTGCAAGCTCCGCCTCCCGAATTTACGCCATTCTCCTGCCTCAGCCTCCCGAGTAGCTGGGACTACAGGCGCCTGCCACCTCACCCGGCTAGTTTTTTGTACTTTTTTTTTTAGTAGAGACAGGGTTTCACCGTGTTAGCCAGGATGGTCTCGATTTCCTGACCTCGTGATCCGCCCATCTCGGCCTCCCAAAGTGCTGGGATTACAGGCTTGAGCCACCGCGCCCGGCCCAAACACCTTTTTTTTAACAAATTAAACCACAGCATTTAACTAAGCCAACCAAAATAAATCATGAAAATTACAGGACCCACCAGTATAAACATTTCCCAGAGTTGACTTAATGCTAAGTACTGGTCTATGAAACTTAAACATTACTCTAACTTTTTTTATTATTTTATGTTATTTTTGAGACAGGGTCTCACTCTTGCCCAGGCTGGAGTGCAGGGACATGATCGCAGCCTACTACAGCCTTGACCTTGCAGGCTCGAGTAATCTCCTACCTTCACCTCCTGAGTAGCTGGGACCACAGGTATGTGTTATCACATCCAGGTAATTTTTTTTGAAGTTTTTTTTTTTAAGAGATGGGGTCTTGCTATGTTGTCCAAGCTTGTTCTAACTTTTAAAATATTAAAGATTCAGTACTACAATCAGCAAATAAGACTTAAATACAGGCCTGGCACAGTGGCTCACACCTATAATCCCAGCATTTTGCATGGCGGAGGTGGGAGGATCACTTGAGGCCAGGAGTTCAACATCAGCCTAGGCAACATAGTGAGACCCTGTCTCTAGAAAAAAAATTTTTTTAATTAGCTGGGCATGGTGGCATAAACTTGTATTCCCAGCTACTTGGGACGTTGCAATCCAGCCTAGGGGGTGACAGTATGAGACCCTATCATTTTTAAAAATAAAAAACCAAAAAAATAAAAACACTTAAATATTTAAACTTATCTCTGTTGAGAAACTTATCTCTTACAATTCCTTTTAGTGACTATGCTATCTTCGAAGACATATAATTTTATTATTAGTAACAGCAGACAAGTATCTTCTATGTGCTTAACACTGTACTAGGTTCATTTTAACAAGAGTTCATTGAACTCTCATAATTACTCTCTCTCTTAGGGTAGTTTTCTTTCTACCCCTACCTAAACTCCTCAAATTATACTTCTAGAAATAACTAAGTAAGACAGTTTGATTGGCATCCTTATGATATTTTTCTATGCAAATAAAAATACAAAAAGTTTCAAGGCTATATATTTATATACAAAAATAAATTTCAAAGATACATATTCATCTGCGTATTACGATGGTATTATCTAAGTTTTACATATCAAGAAATTCAATTAGTTTGCCAAAAGATATATAGCCAGTAAGGAGCAGAGCCAAGATTTGAACTTCATTTTCAGAGTAATGAATAGGTAACCTATAGCTGGCTGATAATGGTGGCCACCAAAAAGATATGTCTACATTCTAAGTTCCAGAATCTGTGAATGTTACTTTATTTGGGAAAAGAGCCCTGGCAGGTGTAACTGAGTTAAGGATCTTCAGACAAGAAGATCATCCTGGATTATCCACCAAATGGATCCTAAAGCCAATGACAAGCCTCTTCATAAGAGATGCATAAGGGAAGACACAGGCAGAGACTGGAGTAATGTGTTCATAAGGCAAGGAAGTCAACAAGAAAAAGCCTAGAGAAAGCAAGGAGCAGATTCTCCCACAAAGCCTCTGTAGGGAATGCAGACATGCCAACACCTTGCTTTCAGACTTCTGGCATTCAGAACTGAGAGAATAAATTTGTTTGCTTAAGCTGCCCACTTTGTGATAACCTGCAACTTCAGAAAACTCATACAATACCTAAAATCAACAAGTTCTCATAGATGTTTACATATGTGAAATATTTAAATCAAATGCAATTATCAAAGATAGGATACTATACACCAAACTACATGTAATGTTTTAAAAATATATGTTTAGCACCCAAATTGTCCCATTTTGACCTAGTGGGAGCTCCTTCAAGTTGTAAACTGTCTTGGGGATATGGCTCCACCCATATTTGACAGCTTTTTTACTACCTGTCACAGAAAGTTGTCCCAGGCAAATCTTGCATAACTTTTGGCCCAGACCTGGATCAACTACTTCTTCAACAAACTCTGACATCTTTAAATTGGAAATGGTATTAAAAGACTATGGTGTGCACACCACACTAGGAGTGCTCACTGTCAACAGGTTACCACTAGTTCTAGAACTTTTCAGTGGCTAGAACAAGAAGTCATCATTTAGAAAGAGAAAATGAAATTCATGCTTGGATACCAAATTTGAACTGAAGACTACAGAGCTTTAACTTAACTTTTCTGATTTGGTTTTTTTTTTTTTTTTTTTTTTTTTGAGATGGAGTCTCCTTCTGCCTCTCAGGCTGGAGTGCAGTGGTGCAATCTCGGCTCACTACAACCTCTGCCTCCTGGGTTCAAGCAATTCTCCTGTCTCAGCCTCCCAAGTAGCTGGAATTACAGGCACCTGCCACCATACCCGGCTAATTTTTTTGTATTTTTAGTAGAGACAGGGTTTCGCCATGTTGACCCGGCTGGTCTTGAACTCCAGACCTCAAGTAATCCACCCACTTCAGCCTCCCAAAGTGCTGGGATTACAGGCATGAGCCACCATGCCCAGGCTGATTTTGTATTTTTATCCTGTTTCTTCCCACCTAACAATCCTGGTTCCTAATACTACTACAATTATTAATTTGCTTAGTATTATAGATATAGTTTCAAAGAAACCATACAATATAATTATTGAAATTAAGACTACTGAATGAAGTTTAAGATTTGTC
Organism: Theropithecus gelada; assembly: GCF_003255815.1. Lineage (NCBI taxonomy): Eukaryota > Metazoa > Chordata > Mammalia > Primates > Cercopithecidae > Theropithecus > Theropithecus gelada. The sequence continues at coordinate 46,128,328 of NC_037681.1, forward strand.
TCCTTCAACACCTGTGAAGAGGGGGAAAAAAAGGTTTATGTCTTGTCTCCCATACCTAAGCTACATCCCACAATAACTTATCTGTCATTACACCACAAATTTGACATACTTGTTTGCTTTATTTCTTATTTCTAGGAGTACATTAACAATTTTAAATTACGTAACGTTACAAATCATATTACTTTCATACAAGTCTAGCTCTCTTCCTTAACTATACTACTCTACAGAAAATCATTTTAATAGGTTTTTGTTCGTCCTTTCATTTTTATTCATATTTTTCATTTTGTTAAAATACAGTATACATGTTTTAATACTTTTTGTTTTTTTCCTTTTTAAGACAGTTTCGTTCTTGTTGCCCAGGCTGGAGTGCAAGGGCACAATCTTAGCTCGCTGCAATCTCTGCCTCCCAAGTTCAAGCAATTCTCATGCCTCAGCCTCCTAAGTAGCTGGGATTACAGGTGCCCACCACCACGCCCAGCTAATTTTTTTATTTTTAGTAGAGACAGGGTTTCACCATGTTGGCCAGGCTGGTCTGGAACTCCTGATCTCAGGTGATCCGCGCGAATCGGCCTCCCAAACTGCTGGGATTACAGGTGTAAGCCAAAATGCCTGGCCCGTTTTAATGATTTTACTTATTTCTTTAAACAAAAGATCATATACCACTGTCCAGTGTTTCAATTTTTTTTTTTTTTTTTTTTAAAGACAGGGTCTTACTCTGTTGCCCAGGCTGGAGCCACTTTGATTTGAGTGAAAAAACTCAGTGTATCCTGGAGGATATCCTAGAACAGAACACGGAACTCTTCTGCATTCCTTTTAATAGTTGCATAGAATTCCATTGAGCATAACAACCGTGATTTCTTCCATCAGATTTTGTTGATGGGTATTTTTTGGGTTGTTTCTGGTCTTTTGTTTTCATGACTACGTCTTAACCAGTGGTTCTAAAATATGGTACCCAGAACAACATCATTACTACCTAAAAATGTACTAGAAATGAAAATTATTGGTGCAAGCCCAGATTACTGAATCAGATACTCTGAAGTGAGGCCCAGGAATCTGCACCATACTTTCTCTAGGTGATTCTGATACAAGCTCGAGTTTGAGAATCATTGATCTTAATCTCTGCCATTTTGTATTTCTGACAGTGTATCTCTAAGGTTGATTCTTAGAAGTGAGTTTGCTAGACTAAAAGATAAACACATACGCTTCAAGAAGCATCAGAGAAAAAAATTTCTTTATTCTCAGGTTCTAAAAGAAATTCACCCATGTTTGGCCGGGCATGGTGGCTCATGCCTGTAATCCCAGCACTTTGGGAGGCTGAGGCGCGTGGATCACGAGGTCAGGAGATCTAGATCATCCTGGCTAACACAGTGAAACCCCGTCCCCACCAAAAATACAAAAAACTAGCCGGGCGAGGTGGTGGGCGCCTGTAGTCCCAGCTACTCGGGAGGCTGAGGCAGGAGAATGGCGTGAACCCGGGAGGAGGAGCTTGCAGTGAGCTGAGATTGTGCCACTACACTCCATTTCAAAAAAAAAAAAAAAAGAAAAGAAATTCACCCATGCTTTCCTGTAGTACTTGGTTTCATATTTTACATTTATTATAACTTTAATTTCTTTGGAATTTATCCTGGAGAGTGAGAACTGAATGCAATTTCATCTTTTTGGGTATTGAGTTGTTTCAACATCTTTTTGCACGTCTTAAAAAAGTAATGCTTGGGTCGGGCGCGGTGGCTCAAGCCTGTAATCCCAACACTTTGGGAGGCCGAGGCAGGTGGAACACCTGAGGTCAGGAGTTTAAGACCAGCCTAGCCAACATGGTGAAACCCCTTCTCTACTAAAAACACAAAATTAACTGGGTGTGGTGGTGCATGCCTGTAATCCCAGCTACTTGGGAAGCTGAGGGAGGAGAATCGCTTGAACCCAGGAGGCAGAGGTTGCAGTAAGCCGTGATGGTGCCATTGCACTCCAGCCTGGGCAACAAGAGCAAAACTCTGTCTTAAAAAGAAAAAAAAAAAAGAGATGCTCGGATTTTTTTTGTTGTTGACGTTGTTAGCGCAAATATATTCTTTCTTCATTATTATTTACGCACATAGTGGCTGATTGCTACATATTAATTTTATTTACTTCTATTTATTTACAATCCCAAATTCTCTTTTTTTAAGACACAGGGTCTCACTCTGTCACCCAGCCTTGAATTCCTGGGCTCAAGGTATCCCCGTCTCCTAAGTAGTACTACAGGTACACGCCTGGGTTGTTTTTTTTTTTTTGAGACAGAGTCATTGCTATGTCGCCTAGGCTGGAGTGCAGTGGCACTCACGCAGCCTCCGCCTCTTAGGTTCAAGCGATTCTTCTGCTTCAGCCTCCCAAACAGCTGGGACCACAGGCACGTGCCACCACGCCCAGCTAATTTTTTTATTTTTGGTAGAGATGGGGTTTCACCATATTGGCCAGGCTGTTCTTGAACTCCTGACTTCATGATCTGCCCTCCTCGGCCTCCCAAAGTGCTGGGATAACAGGCGTGAGCCACCGCGCCCAGTCTTTTTTTTTTTAATTTTTAAAAATTTTTTGTAGAGACAGGGTCTTGCTGTTTGTCCAGGTTGGTCTCAAACTCCTGGCCTCAAGTGATCCTCCTGCCCCACCCTCCCAAAGTGCTGGAACTACAAGCATGGGCCACCAGTTCTCTTTTTAATCAGTATTTATCTCCACTGATTCTTTTGTGTTTGTCAGACACAAAATCATATCATCTGAAAAAAAGTAGTAGTTTTACCTAATCCTTTCTGATTCTTGTCGTCGGTTACTCAAACTGCTTTCTCTTGCTTACCTGTGTTGACATAAACAACTCTAGGCCAGGCGTGGTGGCTCAAGCCTGCAATCCCAGCAATTTAGGAGGCGGAGACGGGTGGATCATCTGAGGTCAGGAGTTCGAGACCAGCCTGGCCAACATGGTGAAGCCCTGTCTCTACTAAAAATACAAAAAATTAGCTGGTCGTGGTGGCATACACCTGTAATCTCAACTACTCAGGAGGCTGAGGCAGAAGAATTGCTTAAACCTGGGAGGTGGAGGTTGCAGCGAGCCAAGACTGCACCACTGCTCTTTAGCCTGGGCAACAGAGGAAGACTCCATCTCGGGAAAAACAAAAAACAAAAAACACCTCTACATAATGTTAAGTAAGAATGGAGATAGTGGACATCTTGTTCTTGACTCGTTCTGGCTAAAACAGAAGCCACTAGTGTTTCCCCCTTAAGACACTGGTTTCTTAACTAAGTTAAAACGTTAAAGAGGAATTCACTAATTCTCAATTTTATTGAGCATAAAATTTATTCAAAGACCTTTTCAGCAAGCATAGAAATAACTTATTTTTCACATTAGCTTTGTTAATGTAATTAATAATAGAATTCATAGTAGTGATCATACTCACAATCCAAAAACCTATTTATGATATTATCATTTAAATGTATAGTTGGATACTATACAGTAAACTTTTATTATGATTCTGCCTCAATATTCATAAGATGATACTCAGTATTCATAAAATAACATAATCTTTGGAAAATTTGTTTTAAAAAATAATCTAGATGTTTTTTATTCTAGCTCTGGAACAGTGTTTAAAATATTAAGATTATTATCTTTAAACATATGGTTGAATTATAACTGGGCATGGTGGTACACACCTGTAATTCCAGCCACTCGGGAGGCTGAGGCAGGAGAATTGCTTGAACCCAGGAGGCGGAGGCTGCAGTGAGCCAAGATCGCACCACTGCACTCCAGCCTGTGGGACAGAATGAGACTCCATCTCAAAATAAATAAATAAGAATTTAAAAATAAGCATGACTGAATTCCCCTGAAGAACATGTGGGTATAGTGTTCTTTTGAAGGGGAGTTCTAATACAGGTCTACTGCTACGGAAATGTATTTACATTTTCTATCTCTACTGGGTTCAATTTTTGTGCACTGTATTTTCCTAGAAAAGTATACCATTTCATCTACATTTTGAAGTACTGTGAAAAAGTCTGATGGTTTTTTAATTTTGTTTTGAAATTTCAACCTGAATTTATATACTCATGGTTTTTTCCTTTAAAAAAAAAGTACGTTAACAAAGCTTGTCTATTATATTGATTCATTTTAAAACCAACCTTTTCTACCATTTTTCTCTTCTAATTTAGTAATTTTCATTATTTATTTTTATTATACATTATTTTCTTCAGCTACCTATTGGTTTACTTTATTATTCTTTTTTTTTTTTAATTTTTAGAGTAGTTTGCTTATTTTAGTTTCTCCTTACTGACAGGAGGTATTCAGTATTATAAACTGCCTTCCAGACTGGACACAGTGGCTCATGCCTGTAATCCCAGCGCTTTGGGAGGTCAAGGTGGGCGGGATCACTTCAGTTCAAGACCAACCTGGGCAATGTGGCAAAATCTTGCCTATATAAAAAAATAAACATGGCCGGGCGCGGTGGCTCACAACTGTAATCCCAGAACTTTGTGGGGCTGAGGCAGGCAGATCACGAGGTCAGGAGTTCAAGACCAGCCTGGCCAACATGGTGAAACCCTGACTCTACTAAAAATACAAAAATTAGCCGGGCGTGGTGGCTCATGCCTGTAATCCCAGCTACTCAGGAGGCTGAGGCAGGAAAATCGCTTGATACCAGAAGGTGGAGGTAGGAGTGAGCTGAGATTGCGCAACTGCACTCCAGCCTAGGTGAAAGAGCGAAACTCCACCTCCAAATAAATAAATAAAAAGTTAGCCAGGTGTGGTGGTGTGCTGTAGTCCCAGCTACTTGGGGGGCTGAGATAGGAGGATCACCTGAGCCTAGGAAGTTGAGGCTGCACTTGAGTTGTGATCACGCCACTGCCTCTAGCCTGGGTGACAGAGTAAGACCGTGTCTCCCAACTTAAAAAAAAAAATCAAGAAAGTAGGTGGCACCAAACCCTTGTATATATAAGCCTCCTTCAGCTCTGGCTGCAAGTCTCACTTCAGGAAGATGATTAAAATGCTAACAGAAAGATTATGGCAGCAGAGATGATAACTATACAATATTTTAAAAGATTTCATGGGAATATAACGTATTGAATGCATAGTATAATGAAGAATGAACTTTACTCCCTATATTAATTCCCCAGACCTGTCATTTTAAAAAGTACATAACCTAGGTGACATAAAACAAGACACTTATTCTTTCACAGTTCTGGAGGCTGAAAATCCAAAACTGATGTGTCAGCAAGGATGGTTCCTTCTGTGAGAGAAGCTATTCCATCCCTTTCTCTTAGTTTCTGGTAACATCCAGCAATTTTTGGCGTTCCTTGGCTTATAGTAGCATCATTTCAACCTCGTCTCCATCGTCACACGGCACTCTCTTCATGTCTCCATGTCTTCATATGACCCATCTTATAAAGACACCAGTCTTAGAGCACTAACGACCCACCCTACTACAGTATGACTTCATCTTAACTTATTAACTCTACAACAACTCTGTTTCCCAATAGGGACACATTCTGGGGTACCAGAGGTTATGATTTCAATGTATCTTTTTGAAGGGGATACAATTTGAAGCACAACACTTGCTTTTATTTAGCCTATTTTCCAGAGCTATACAGATGGTGTGAACTTAACACTGTCATTCATTGAATATAAGCTATTATTATTATTGGTTAAAAATAAAACTATGGGGCCGGGCGCGGTGGCTCAAGCCTGTAATCCCAGCACTTTGGGAGGCCGAGACGGGCGGATCACGAGGTCAGGAGATTGAGACCATCCTGGCTAACACGGTGAAACCCCGTCCCCAGCAAAAATACAAAAAACTAGCCGGGCGAGGTGGTGGGCGCCTGTAGTCCCAGCTACTCAGGAGGCTGAGGCAGGAGAATGGCGTAAACCCGGGAGGTGGAGCTTGCAGTGAGCTGAGATCCGGCCACTGCACTCCAGCCTGGGCGACAGAGCGAGACTCTGTCTCAAATAAATAAATAAATAAACAAACAAACAAACAAACAAAACTATGTATAAACTAATAGATTTTAAAAATTAATTTTGTGGAGGCCGAGACGGGCAGATCACGAGGTCAGGAGATCGAGACCATCCTGGCTAACAAGGCGAAACCCCGTCTCTACTAAAAAATACAAAAAAACTAGCTGGGCGAGGTGGCAGGCGCCTGTAATCCCAGCTACTCGGGAGGCTGAGGAAGGAGAATGGCCTGAACCCGGGAGGCGGAGCTTGCAGTGAGCTGAGATCCGGCCACTGCACTCCAGCCTGGGCCACAGAGCAAGACTCCATCTCAAAAAAAAAAAAAAAAAAAAATTAATTTTGCAACGTTGTTACATCCCGTGTCAATGTTCAGAGAGGCAATCCACCACAGGCCCCGAGTGCAGTCATGTGTACATGCGAGCAATGCCAGCAGTGTTTTAAGTCCCAGAACACTGTTTACCTGAGCCATCTTTCAGGGTTATGTTTGCAGCTACAGAGCAACCATGAGATGAAGCAATGTCTTTTCCCAGGCAAAATATGCTTGCTTCTGCTAAAAGCAGTGAATCCCTCAAAGTAATGTTTCTTGGCTGAGATGTAAACCCACTGCACGAATAGGATACATCTGGGCCTGTATCTCATCACCTGAGTCTTGGGGTAAGGGAAAGGTGACACAAAAAGTATGCTGATAGTCATATTGCTTACTCTATCATAGGTAATATAGTACTTTTTCTATGACCCAGGATTCTTGTTTCTTCTGTTAACATCCTTGAGAGGCTAATTTGTTCACTTACAAATCAGGTAAAATCCTAGACACTTCAAAGACAGAGTTAATTTATAAAAACTGTTATTTCTATATATCAGAAACACACAATTATAAAGTAAAAAAAGATAAAGCTATTCACAACAGAATAAAAAATATCAAGGAATAAATCTATTAAGAAGTGTGCAAAGACCTGTAAGACAGAAAAATCCATAGCATTAATGAACAAAACTGAACTGCAAAAAATGCAGTAATATACTTTTTAAAAAGTCAATAGAACTAAAATTGATCTATAGATTCAATGCAATCCTAACCAAAATCATAGCAGGTTGATGAGAGGGGACATGTGGAAACTGACGAGCTGCTTCTAAAATTTACATGAGGATGAGATCAGTCAAAAAAGCCAAGAAAATATTAAAGAACAAAATGGAAAGAATTAAACTATTAGATATCAGGATTAATCATAAAGCTAAAGTAATTAAAACAGGGTGGTACTGTTACAAGGAAAGACAAAACACAACAAAGCAAAGCGAAGTCCAGAAACCAAACCATAACTATATGGTCAATTGACTTATGACATAGAGAACACTAAAATAAACTAAAGAAGTCTTCAAAAATGGGTGCTAGGTAATTAAAATATCCCTACAGGGTGAAAGGAATAAAATTATGATCCTCATCTCACATAATACAAAAAAATTCCACATGGTTTATAGATCTAAATGTAAAAGATAAAAGAATAAAGCTTTCATTAAAATGTGCACATGCACATGCATATACATGAAGACAGTTTCCTCTCTGTGTGTACATAGTATTTTCATTGCATAAACATCCACCAGTACCCAAATTCATTTATCCTACCACTGATGAACATTTAGGTTATTTTTATTATTACAGTTAATTCTACTTTTTAAAAAAAATTTCTTTTTGTACTCCTTTCTGTTGGGTATGTACTCCAGAGTAGAATTAGCTATACTATGGACAGCCGAGCAGTTTTCCAAAGTAGCTGTACTAGTTGTACTAGTTTAAATTCTCACCACCAGTTTATAGGAATCCCTATACACTGACATGTTTCCCTATACATGATTTCACATGATCACTAACGGCTGGTACCATCAGTCTTTTTAATTTTGGACTTTGGTGGGTGTGTAATAGTATCGTATGTGGTTATAAGTTGACTTTCTGTGGTCGCTAATGGAATTTGACTCCCTTTCATTATTAACCATTTTGATATAATCTTTGTGCAGTGCTTGCTCTAGTCTTTGCCCATTTTTCTATGAATTCTCTTTTTCTTAGTAACTTGTAGGAGTTCTTCATATATTCCTTTGTTGCATATATTTATTGCAAATAACTTCTCTGTGGCTTGCCTTTTCACTCTCTTAAAGTTATGTTTTGATGAATGCAACTTCTTAATGTACCCAGTATGTTTTTTTTTCTTTAGAAAATTGCCTAGCTCTATGATTAATCCTGATATCTAATAGTTTTAACTCTTTCCATTTTGTTCTTTAATATTTTCTTGGCTTTTCTGACTGATCTCATCTTCATGCAAATTTTAGAAGCAGCTTGTCAGTTTCCACATGTCCCCTCTCCCATCAATCTGCTATGATTTTGGTTAGGACTGCATTGAATCTATAGATCAATTTTAGTTCTACTGACTTTTTTTTTTTTTTTTAATATATTACTGCATTTTGTGCAGTTCAATTTTGTTCATTAATGCTATGGATTTTTCTGAGCTTCCTTCTGGTCACACCCATTGCCCCAAAATAACCACTCTATATAGTTTTAAGAATCTGATGTATTTCTATGCACCAGAAGGTGAATGATTCTTATACACATGCAAATAATGTAATAGCAAAAAATTATTTAAGTACGACTTGATTATATAAGTTTAAAAATTTATCTGGACATTATTCTGTTCCAGACATGTCTTGCTTATGCTATTGGAAGTTGTTAGAGTGGTTATTTTGGGGTAATGGGTGTGACCAGAAGGGAGCTCAGGGAGAGACACTAGGGCAATATTTTGCTTTTTTTTTTGAAATGGAGTCTCGCTCTGTCGCCAGGCTGGAGTGCAGCGGCACGATCTCGGCTCACTGCAAGCTCCACCTGCCGGGTTCACACCATTCTCCTGCCTCAGCCTCTGGAGTAGCTGGGACTACAGGCATCCGCCACCACACCCAGCTAATTTTTTCTATTTTTAGTAGAGATGGGGTTTCACCATGTTAGCCAGGATGGTCTTGATCTCCTGATCTCATGATTTGCCCGCCTTGGCCTCCCAAAGTACTGGGATTACAGGCATAAGCCACCGCACCCAGCAATATTTTGCTCCTTAATCTGGTTGATAGTTCATAGTACTGTTCTGTTTGTGAAAATCCAACAAGCTGTATACTTATGTGTACTTTAATGAATACAGGCTGATCGTTCCAAATCAGAAAACATGAAATGCCCAAAATCAGAAAATTTTTGAGTGCCAACATGATGCTCAAAGGAAATGTTCATTGGAACATTCTGGATTTTGAACTTTCTTGATTTGGGATGCTCAACCCAAATAATGCAAATATTTCAAAATCTGAAAAAATCCAAACTCTAAAACACTTCTGGTTCCAAGCATTTCAGAGAAAAAGTACTTACTCCATATGTATTATAATCTAATTTAAAATTTTAAAAATAGGCAAAGTGACCCAAATTGACAGAAATCAGGACAGTGGTTACTTTTGAGAAAGGACCAGTAGTGATTTGGAGATGACAGGATGTTTTTGCAATGCTGATGAAGCATCGTAATAGTTAATTATTTACTAGGAAGATGGAGTTATTTTCTGTTCTGAATTTTTTAAAAAAAGGGACAAGATCATCTCATCTAGTTTCTCCTTTAAAGATAAAATTTGGCACGCTCTCACCCTTTTTTAAAGTAAAGCTGAAAAATCATCTAAACTATTGCTGTTCAAATGTCCACAGACTGGTCTGCGATAAGCATGAAAGCAAGAACATTTAGGTACTTTCATAGAAATCTGACATTGCTGGGTCATTTTGAGTCCACAATGGACTAGAGGAAAAAAATTGGTCCTTGATGATGAATAATTTGAGAATAAACAAGTTAACTTATGACGTGGTGGTGATATGAGTAGGAGGGGTGTGAGAAACACATAAGCAAGATTTCCTAGGACTACATCTTAAAAAAACAACAAACAAACAAACAAAACAAAAAAAGAACTATTAAAAATAAGACCTTGTTTAAAAAAACATAAAAAAAGAAAACAATTAAAGCTACATTTTAACTATATCAAGACCCTGTTTATAATCTTTTCTCACAAAGTGGCACTTATAAAAAAAATCCCTCATACTTCTCTATTACCAGTTTCACTTCGAATGAAACTAATAAATGTCACCAACTAATGTCATCCCACACCAAGGAAGTATACTACCTACAACAAATGATTTTCAAAAGCAAAACAGAATAAATTTTAGCTTATATACCAGTGATAAGAAATTGAGCTAACTTAAACACTAATGAGTAGAACAACAAAAGAAGCTAGTTTATTAACTCAGAAACTTAATGAACAAAAGTGTGAAACCAACAACAAAAAAAGGGTCAATAAACAGTCTTTTGTCTATTTATTTATTTATAAATCTATTTATTTATTTATAAATCTATTTATTTATTTATTTATTTATTTTTGAGACAGGGTCTCTGTCACTCAGACTGGAATGCACTGGCATCATCATAGCTCACTGTGGTCTCAAACTTCTGGACTTAAGTGATCCCCCACCCTGGCCTCCCAAAGTGCTGGGACTACAGGTGTGCACCACCAAAACCGGCTGTTTTTTATTTAGAGCCAAGGTCTCACCATGTTGCCCAAGATGGTCTTGAACTCCCGGGCTCAAGTGATACTCCTGCCTTGGCCTCCCAAAGGAATGGGATTACAGGTGTGAGCTGCCTCCAGCCTATAAACAATCTTGATCTTCCTGGTGTCTGGCTATGAAAATGTGGAAGAGTCGTCAGTGTCTCCATTCTCTCTCTTCTCTGATCTATACCTTAATTTTCCTAAGAAACTTTGTGAGGCTGGGCGCGGTGGCCCACATCTGTAATCCCAGCACTTTGGGAGGCTGAGGCAAGCAGATCACAAGGTCAGGAGTTCGAGATTAGCTTGGCCAACACGGCAAAACTTCGTCTCTACTAAAAATATAAAAATTAGCCAGGCGTGGTGGCGGGTGCCTATAATCCCAGCACTCAGGAGGCTGAGGCAGGAGAATTGCTCGAACCCATGATGGCGAGGTTGCAGTGAGCTGAGATCGTGCCACTGCACTCCAGCCTGGGCAACAAGAGCAAGACTCCGTCTCAAAAAAAAAAAAAGAAAAAGAAAAAGAAACTTTGTGCATACCAATATCCGGTAAATAATAAGACTATCACTAAAGGTTAACCGTATGATCCAAATTTCTTTCCCTCCACAAATCCCCTCTCCCAGCCAAACGTATCTTCTTATGGCTTCCTGAGAACACTATACACATTCCCACCTTCTTGCCTTTATGTATGTTTTCTTTCAATAATACATCCTGCCTTCCCTAGTGCTTAAACTCTCTAGAGAAGAATAGTATCTTAGGACTTTTATAGCTAATACTTAGTAATCCAGGCAAAGTTAACTTAGTATCCCTTCTCTAATGCTGTCGTAACATGATAAATATAAACACATGCGATTTATGAAGTCATGTGCTAAGTATCTACTTATTTTTCTTTCTTTTTTTCTTTTTCTTTTTTTTTTTTTTTGAGACGGAGTCTCGCTCTGTCGCCCAGGCTGGAGTGCAGTGGCCGGATCTCAGCTCACTGCAAGCTCCGCCTCCCGGGTTTACGCCATTCTCCTTTCTCAGCCTCCCGAGTAGCTGGGACTACAGGCGCCCGCCACCTCGCCCGGCTAGTTTTTTGTATTTTTTAGTAGAGACGGGGTTTCACCGTGTTAGCCAGGATGGTCTCGATCTCCTGACCTCGTGATCCGCCCGTCTCGGCCTCCCAAAGTGCTGGGATTACAGGCTTGAGCCACCATCCCTCTAGATATGCTGAGACAACTTTAAGGGTGGGGTCGACACCTCATTCAAATTTGTTTCCCAAATACCTGGCAAATAATACAGACTGGAGAAGGCATGAGTGTAACAAGTAGTTTCTTTGCTTGTTTATTCATTCATTTTTTGAGAGAGGGTCTTGCTCTGTCACCTAGGCTGGAATGCAGTGGTCCCATTATAGCACACTGTAGCCTTGAACTCCTGGGATCAAGCAATCCTCCTGCCTCAGTCTACCAAGTAGCTGGGACTACAGGCACACACCACCACACTCAGGTAATTTTACTTTTTATTTTTCGTAGAGACAGGAGTCTCACTATGTTGCCCAGGCTGGTCTCAAACTCCTGGGCTCAAGTGATCCTCCCATCTTGGCCTCCCAAAGTGCTGGGATTATAGGTGTGAGCCACCATAGCCTACCTAACAAGTAGTTTAAACAGAGATATTACTTTGGTTGTTACAAATAAACTAATGCCTTAAACAACACTTTTTAGGATTATAACTTTATCCTCCAATGTGGACTGCTCAACAGATTAAAACAATTCTTAACAACACATTTTTTTGTCTAATTAGAAACAAAAATGCTTGCTTCTATATAAACATATAGAAATAAAAGATTAACAAATTCTGATCAAAAGATCAAGTTACTATTATTTGATTTAAAAACAAAAAACAAAAACCAAAAATCATTACATAAAAGAAACCCAAAGAGTAATCTAGTAGATAATTTTTTTTTTCCTTGAGACAGCATCTCACTTTGTCACCAGGCTAGAGTGCAGTGGCATGAACTTGGCTCACTGCAGCCTCCAAGGCCTCCTGGGTTCAAGTGATTCTCTTGCCTCAGCCTCCCGAGTAGCTGGGAATACAGGCGTGCGCCACCATATCCGGCTAATTTTTGTATTTTTAGTAGAGATGGGGTTTCACCATGTTGACCAGGCTGGTCTTGAACTCAGGTGATCCGCCCTCCTCAGCCTCCCAAAGTACTGGGATTACAGGAGTTAGCCACTGCACCCAGCTGATAAATTTTTTTTTTAAAGCTTAATATCAAGTATTTTCAGAAAAATATTTAAAACAAATTTTAGGCCGGGTGTGGTGGCTCACACCTGTAATCCCAGCACTTTGGGAAGCTGAGGTGGGTAGATCACTTGAGGCCAGGAGTTTGAGACCAGCCTGCCCAACATGGCGAAATCCCGGCTCAACTGGTGTGGTGGTACGCGCCTGTAGTCCAAGCTACTGGGGAGGCTGTGGCAGGAGAATCGCTTAAACCTGGGAGGCGAGGTTGCAGTGATCAGAGACCATGCCACTGCACTCCAGTCTGGGCAACAGAGCAAGTTTCTGTCTCAAAAAATAAAATAAAATAAATACAACAAAACAAATTTTAGAACTTGAGGCTTATCAGTCAGTTTTACATAGTTCACTGCAGGCTTATCAGTCAGTTTTACATAGTTTACTGCAGTAGTTTCAGGTTGCTGGATATTTACATACTGCTCATTGAGTTTAAGTCAAAAGGTACTACTTTTCACACACATTATTACAGCATTGATAATTTTCCATTTCAACGGATGATTACAATGTCGAACAAGGTCAAAAAGATACAGACTATTAATATTAGATGCATTTGAGTTAAAAGCTTTAGTAAATAATCTCTGACTTAAATTTTTATTTTCTCCCAAAGACATTTAATGGGCCCCTATGAAGTATTAGGGAGGTATCAGAAACTGAAGGTTTGATAACAAAATTGAAACTTAAGAACTATACATAGTTGAAGACTTGATTGCTGAAGGACTGATAACAATCGAAGTTTCCAAAATGATTTTGTCCTTTAGAAACAGTTATGTTTCTCTTGAGGGAGTTTTTATTCTAACAGGTTTTTCTTTAGAGGTAATAGATCCTTTTTAGTTCTAAGTCCTTTCCTCCAACACCAAGTGCATTCTACTCCAAACTAGGCAGGCAGTGTTTCCTGATTATATTGAGTCCCCTGGCCTAAATGGGAAAGGCCACACCTGAACACTTTCCTTGCTTCTAACTATCCAAAGCCCTAACAGTGTAGCCATCTTTAACACAACACAGAGCTAAAACCTCCAAGTCAGCCACCACTAATACCCCCAGAGGAAAAGAGAACATCTCCTAAAGGTCTCTCTCCATCTAAGTCAACTTGCCAAAAAAAGTTTTGCCTCCAGTACACTTTTAAAAGGAGACATAATCATACCCATTCAGTAACTTAACACACATATAAATGTTAGAAGGTAGGTAGGTTTATGGTATTTTAAATAACTCCAGACACGATATATATCAAATTCCTGATTTAAAGTAGTTCTGAACAAGCAGTAAAATTAACATTAGTTCACACTAGAGGAAACAGTGATTCCTTATGGAGAAAAGGTATACTTCATGTAATTAATTTCATTAAGACACTTTTAAAAGCAGACCAAAGTCTAACAAAACTTTTTCTATCAGAAGATAAAAATAATAGTCCTACAGTTGCTTCATAATGCAATATTTTGTTTTGGGGAAAAAGCAGAGACTTCACTTAGCTATGATCATAAAAAAGCAATATAAGTAGTTGATTCTAGTTATTCATTTTTCTGAAGTTATTATTCCACCTTACCTTGATTTGGAATTCCATAAAACTCTTCTCTGAACATAGTGTTTCCTGTCTGAAAACTAGGAACCAAAACTACTAACTTTTAAGTTCTTCCACTTTACATAGAAATCAATAAACTAGTTTTAATATTGGACTGAATTTCAAAGTTCTATTCTCTGTTCCTATTTGGCTGAAAGGTATACATATATCAAGAAAGTTTCTATCGATTTTCAACTAGAAGTATCAGTTTTGCTGTCAGAGCTCTTTATTTTTGTACATAAAAGGAAGTGGGTTTTGATACTATCTCAGTGTTCTTCCTGTCTTACAATGCATTTGAAATGAAGTGATGTCAGATTGAGAGTAAAGGCCCTAAATAAGAAAAAGTAATAGGCACAATTAGTTTGCTTTACCTTTATTGAAACTAAGATTTAGAACTGTTTTGCTGCGTGCTCACTGCTGGCTACATGTCTGTCACTTTAATTTGCACTGGACTATAAAAACATCCATAAATACATAATATATACCTACAAATTATACGGTATCTATACCACATGTATGACCCATGAACAGATATATAGTCTATGAGAGACTAAATCATTTTTCATTATTGGTAGCTTGGCATTCATTTGTTGAGAATATCAGAGCTGCTTAAACATTAATCACATGTGACATCATGTGCACCTCTCACCCCACCTTCCAGATACCACATAACGCCCATTTTCCTCTAGGCTTCATTATAGACTACCTGCAACCAGAAAAGAGCTTTATAGAGCATCTCATCTTATTGTAAACTGAGGACAAAAAAACCAATATTATGATAATTTCTAGAAAAGGAATAAAAGAAAAGCAGCTCAAAAACAATTGGACCCAACATTCAATTTGGTATTACCTTACTGTTCATGTCTTCTATTATTATGCAGAGTGTGGAGCAAGGTTATGCTCTTCATATCTACCTATTCGGCTACTGACAATAGGGTTCTATGGTTATTTCTCGGATCTTCCTACATCTTAATACATTGACCTCAAACTCTGAGAGACAGTCATTAATAACCATTAGTTCTGAGCAAAAGAAACACAGATACAACAGCCACTATTCAAAGAGCAGCATATGTGGCTCTTGAAAAGCAAGCGCCCCAAGTATATTCCCATTTTATAAGACTTTCTTTAATATTGACTTCCCTGTCCCAATCCCATCCAGAAAACATGAATCTTGCTAATTGCTTCCCTTACCTGATGACCTGGCTCGGTTCCTAATCTTAGATCTACAATTCCAAACTTAAAAGGAAAAGCATAAAATGGGGAGTATCAACACTTGTGAAAAGAAGAGAAAAAATTAAAATTAAAAAAAAATAAAATGAGGGGAATCAGGGGATAGACAGAGACAGCCCTTTCTACTTTCGGCTACACTTTTTCAAAAATAGGTGCTTAGTGGACCCCAAGGAAAGGAGGGCCCTAGGCTACACCTCCTTTCACTACTGCCAGGGATTACTTTAAAACCACACATCAACAATACTAGTCAGAAGCACCCTCTTTGTCTTGCTTTCACTCCATTTATTCCTAACAATTGAGGTCTGGGTAGCTCTCTAAGTGGTTATCAACTTAAAGGTAAGATTCTCTGATTACAAAGTTCTCTAAAATTATGTACGTAGTAGCTACAGCAGAGAGAACAGATGAGGCCATCAATTATCTCAATTCTCTCCAGAAGTAGCAAAAACATTACCAGACGGATGGCAGTGAATCAGAACTATTTTTCTCATATAGGCATAGTAACCATTCTGAAGGGACTTAAATGAATGAGTCTAGTATTCCAACATAACCTGAGCTTCTAGTTCCAAAGACAACTCACCTATCATCACTCAAATCTAAAAGGATATTCAAGCTAGAAAAAATCTCGAATGCCTGTTTTGTTCTGGAACATAACTATGTCAGTCCTTGTAAAGGAATCATCATGAGTTGGTTTAAAATTTGCCTTGCCATTTACAGCCAATACAAATATTGGGATAAAAAAGGTTTGCCCTCTTTAAATAGACTCTGACAAGACGCTACAGAATAATTAGCAGTATTAGGTAATAGTTCATATCCTTGACTGGAAAATCCATTCCAGGGAAGCTGCAGCAACAGACATTATTCCTTAAAGAAAGATTTTTGGGTGAGCTACGAAGTAGACACCAAATGGAGTAAGAGCAAAGACCAGCAGACTAAATTCAGTGTTTGTTAGTAGAAATGAAAAGCATTCTTTTCCTAAGGAGGGTTGTTAGAGTATTAAGTGCTCAAAGTTTAGGCAAGTAAAATAAAAGCATCCTAAAAAGGCTATGAATGACTTAAGACCTTAAGAACAAATCCAGGTAAAACCTAGAATGTTGTCTGGTGTGGTAGCCACTATCCTCATGTGGCTATTTAAAGTTAAAATAAAATCAAAATTAAATTCCTAACAAGAATTCCACATGTAAACAAGAAAGGAAATCCAGATACAGGTCTCATACCCTTCACAAAAAATTAACTCAAAATGGATCCCAGTCCTAAAGAAAAATGAAAATTTCTAAAACTCCTAGAACATAACATAACAGAAGAAAATCTAGGGGTTTTATGACTTTCAGATACAAGACCACAGACACAGCTCACAAAACAAAAAAATTGATACACTAGACTTCATTAAAAATTTCTGATCTGTGAAAGAAAATGCCAAGAAAATAAAAAGACAAGACAGGCCAGGGGCGGTGGGCTGGCCGGGCGTGGTGGCTCACACCTGTAATCCCAGCACTTTGGGAGGCCAAGGCGGGTGGATCACGAGGTCAGGAGTTCAAGACCAGCCTAGCCAAAATGATGAAACCCCGTCTATACTAAAAATACAAAAATGAGCTGATGTGGTGGCAGGTGCCTATAATCCCAGCTATTCGGGAGGCTGAGGCAGGAGAATCCTTTGGACCTGGGAGACGGAGGTTGCAGTGAGCCGAGATCGCGCCACTGCACTCCAGCCTGGGCGACAGTGTGAGACTATGTCTCAAAAAAAAAAAAAAAAAAAAAAGACAAGACACAGAAAATATTTGCAAAAGACATATGATAAAGGATTGTTACTCAAAATATACAAAGAACTCTTAAAGCTCAACAGTAACAAAACACACAACCTGATTTTAAAATAAGCCAAAGCCCTGATGAGACATCTCATCGAGGAAGATATGTAGATGGCAAACAAGCAAATGAAAAGGTGCTCCACAACACATGTCATCAGGGAAATGCAAATTTAAACAACGAGATACTATTACACACCTATCAGAAAGGCCAAAATCCACGACAATAACCACACTAAACGCTGATGAGGACATGAAGCAACAGGAAATCTCATCCACTGCTGGTGCAAATGCAAAATGGTACAGTCACTTTGGTAGATGGTTTGGAAGTTTCTATAAAACTAAACATACTCTTAAACATATGATCCAGCAATCACACTCCTTGGTATTTACCCAAAGGTGCTAAAAACTTACGCACATACAAAATCTGCACATAGATGTTTAAAGCAGCTTTATTCATAATTGCCAAAACTTGGAAGCAACCAAGATATCCTTCAGTAGATGAATGGATAAACAAACTGTGGCACACCCAGACAATGGAAAGTGGAAAGAAATGACCCATTGCAAATGAATACCAGAACAGAAAACCAAATACTGCATGTTCTCACTTATAAGTGGGAGCTAAATGATGAGAATACATGACACATAGAAGGGAACAACACACACTGGGGCCTTTCAGAGGATGGTGTGGGAGAGGATGGAGAGGAAGAAGAGAATCAAGAAAAATAACTAGTGGGTACGAGGCTTAATTCTTGGGTGATGAAATCGTCTGCACAACAAACACCCATGGTACAAATTTACCTAGGTTACAAACCTGCACTTGTACCCCTGAACTTAAAAGTTCAAACAAAAAAGAAATAAATAACTTATCGAGCCATGAAGACAAAGGAACCTTAAATGCATATTACTAAAGGAAAGCCAATCTGAAAAGGTTCCAACTATACGACATTTTGGGAAAGGTGAAACTATGGAAACAGTAAAAAGTCACTGGTTATCAGGCCAGGCACAGTAGCTTAAGCCTGTAATCCCAGCATTATGGGAAGCTGAGGTGGGTAGATCACCTGAGGTCAGGAGTACGAGACCAGCCTGACCAACATGGTGAAACCCCATCTCTACTAAAAATACAAAATTAGCTGGGCATGGTGGCAGGCTCCTGTAATCCCAGCTACTTAGGAGGCTGAGACAGGATAATCGCTTGAACCCAGGAGGCAGAGGCTGCAATGAGTTGAGATCATGCCATTGTACTCCAGCCAGGGCCACAAAAGTAGAATTCTGTCTCAAAAAAAAAGTCAGTGGTTGTCAGGGGTTAGGAGGCAGGAAGAGATGAAGAGCTAGAGCACAGATTTTAGGGCAATGAAACTATTCTGTTTGATACTATAATGGTGAATACACATCGCTATACATTTGTTCAAAGCCATAGGACGTACTCTCCCAAGAGTAAATTCTAATGTAAACTATGGACTCTGGGTGATGATATGCCAATGTAGGTTCATCAACTGTAACAAATATAGCACTCTGGTGGAGAATGTGGCTAGTGGGGAAGGCTGTGCATGTGGTGGGGGAGGGGTACATGGGAAATCACTGTACCTTCCTCTCAATTTTGTTGTGAACCTCAAACAGCTCTAAAAAAGAAAGCATTTTTATTCAACTCCTTGGTCATAATAACCATATTTCAAGTGTTCAATAGGCCCATGTAGCTAGTGGCTACTGTGTTGTGCTGGACAGTAAAGATATAAACATCTCCATCATTGCAGAAAACTCTCCTTGACAGGACTGTTATAGAGGGTAAGGGAAAGTAACGGACTGACCTGGGGTCTGGGAAAAGAGGAACTACTAACAAGGGCATTTGTCCTACAGCATTTAGTACTTTATTGAAGGATCAGGTGGATTTACCTTTCCTTTTCCACCTGCTTTTTTTTCCCTCCTTGTTGCTGCCACCATCACTGCTGCTGCTGCTGTTCTCAGAACTCTGGGAATCTGACTGACCATCACTGCTTTCTTCTGAACCTTCTGATAGCTCTTTGACCCCATCCGGCACATCTTTCTGAAAATGTAGGCGTCCAATTAGGATTAATCATTAGCATTTCAGCAAATAGATATTAAACTTCTGATATGCAATGTTGCAACTCAATTGCATTAATTTTTGTTACTATAGGATTCAGTAGCAGAATCAGTATTGTTCAGTAGCAACAATATTTTCTGAATTCCTGTCATCTCTTTGAGGCAAATAAGCTAATGTTTCCAACTACATCCAAAGATAAAAATCATATAAAACATTCATATGCAGGCACAACACAGGCTTAAATTAGACAAAAATTGGGTAGATATGAGTTCAGGTAAATGATTAAATACGCTAGATTTTAAAAACTACACAATAATTTTATTGGCTGGACGTGGTGGTTCACGCCTGTAATGCTAACATTTTGGGTGGCTAAGGCAGGAAGGATGTTTGAGACCAGGAGTTCAAGACCAGCCTGGGCAACATGGTGAAACCCCATCTCTACAAAAAAAAATACAAAAATTAGGCAGGTATAGTGGCATGCACCTGTGGTCCCAGCTACTTGGGAGGCTGAGTTGGGAGGATCACCTGAACCCAGGGAGTTTGAGGCTGCAGTGAGCTGTGATCCCACTACTGCACTCCAACATGGGTGACACAGTGAGATCCTGTCTCAAAAAACTAAATAAAATAACTTCATTAAATATATGTATGTCCATGTGTATATGTAAGTACCATTAAGTACTCTGAATTCAATTACAGAATAAGAGTCTAGACATAAGGAACAGTGCATTATTTGAATCTAATTGGTTCCTGAATACTGGTTAGTAAGTAGCAAGAATTAAATAAAAAAGAAATCTTTTTTTTTTTAATGAAGGTCCTTCCTGACAGAAAAAAAGAAATCATTTAACAAATCATATGAAACTCTTTGGTTTCTGCACCTAGAAAGAATGCTAATCAGAAAGGATAACTATGTCAGCTTAGTATGTGAGAGATATAACAAGATAGTTCCAAGACCAAAGACTAGAAAACAAGATTACCTGGCTTTACCCTCTCCTAATTGTACAGCCTCGGTTAAAATCTTAACCTTTCATGCTTCAGTTTCCCCATCTACAAGGTGGGGATAATAGTACCTGCCTTAAAAGTTCATTCTTCAATTAGCTCAAGTTAAATGAGCTAATAAATGTAAAATGCTTAGAATCGTGCCCAACATAAGAGGTCAAAAAATATTAGGTCCTATGTGTTTACATAATATATAAAAATACACATGTATGGCTAAACACACTAGTGAGTGTTTGTGGTTTTTTGTTTTTTATTTTGGGAGATAGGGTCTCACCCTGTCACCCAGGCTGTAGTGCAGTAGTGCGATCACAGTTCACTGTAGCCTCGACCTCCTAGGCTCAAGCAATCTTCCCACCTCAGCCTCTGGAGTAGCTGGGACTACAGGTGTGTGCCACCATACCCAGCTAATTTTTTAAATTATTTATAAATCCGGGGTCCTACTATGTTCCCCAGGCTGGTCCTGGGCTTGAACTCCTGAGCTTAAGCAATACTCTTGCCTTAGCCTCCCAAAGTGCTGGGATTATGGGCATGCGCCACTGCACCTAGCCTGTGAATGTTATTTCTAAGCTATAAAACTATCAGTGGTTCTTTTTTCCTCCAATAATTTATTTTCCCACATTGTTTTAATAATCAGATAAAAAATAATTCTGACAGACAAAAAATGTGACCCTCCTACACAAAACTGACACCCATATGACATTATAGCCAAGACTATAAATTTTGATCTAGTTAAGTAGCTATTTTTCATTTATGTTCTAGTGCCATTTCTCTCTGAGCTGTCTCTTATGTTATACACACTTTCTTAATATACACACCCCATATTTTTCTATTCTTTCCTTCAAAATGCAGGACAGCTTTTATAGAGTTAGTTGTCAGCCAGACATCTTGACTTGTAGGTTCAACAAGTATCTGAAATATAAATATAATTATCTTCTTTTCTTAAAATTTGTGATCCGTACAGGATCAATTGCTCATGCCCCAAATTCTAGAATCATTTCAGCCCCTTTTACCCACTCCAAATGCTACATATTTTATTTATTCCTCTAATATCCCTTGTCTCCATCTCTTTTACTAGTCTCTTAATTCAGGCTCTGAGTATTTCTTCCAAACAACCATAATCACCTTTCTGACAAATCTTCCTGCTTCACTCTTAAATCTATCCTACTAGTTATCCTCTTAAACTTGGATTTGATTATGCTTTTCTCCTGAAAAACTTGTGACATCTACCACCCCATAACCCATACACAAACTGCTCAGTCAGGTTTTCAAAGGCCTCCAGTGTTTGATCTCTACATAACGTTTACCACACTGGAATCTTTACCACTTAAGCCCACGCAAAGATTATGGTCTAATCACTCCAATTTACTCTACTTTCAAGTCCACTCTGAATCTTTCCAACTGTGCCCTTGCTTAAGCTATTCCCATGTCCTGGAAGGCCCTTATTACTTATCTGACAAAGTCCAGCTCAAATCTGAAAAGTTAACAACAACAAAAAACTTCCACATTCCTTTATTCAAAATTAATTCTTATTTCTATATTATCACATTATTTTTAAAAACACAGAACATTTTGAGAGTATGTAATTATTTTAGGAACTATAATGTGAACTTCAAGAGATCAGGGGCCACAGCTTATCCCTCTTTACAGCCTCTATAGTGTCCAGCACAGAGGTAATATTGTGATATAGTCTGAAATATATATTTGGTTCCTGACTACACTTCCTGGCCTATATATTTGGTTCCTGACTACAGTTCCTGGCCTAGAGCTCTTTTTAGCTGTTACAATTTCCTAAGCAATAGTCTACTAGTAGAATCTTCTGCTCTTATATTTGGTCTTGACCCCAGCTTCTGACACAGAGCTCCTAAGACCTCTGCAATTTCCTGAGTAAAAGGAGCATCTGACACAGCTCCTATGTCCCTTGGAATTTCCTGGGTGATAGAAGCATCTTTTCTTCCTCTTGGTGAGCTACTGCATAGTCTCAGGATGGGGGTTGGTTTCCAGGGTAACCAACTGTGTGACTAGAGGGTTGGAACTTTCACTCACTCCCCAATCTCAGGGAGGGAGGAGGCTGAAGGTGGAGCTGATCACCAGTGGCCAATAATTTAATCAGTCATGTGTACTGAAGCTTTCATAAAAACCCAAAGGATTGGGTTCTGAGAGTTTTGAGATTTAGCTGATCACGGCCAGGTACGGTGGCTCATGCCTGCAATCCCAGCACTTTGGGAGGCCAAGACAGGCAGATCACCTGAGGTCAGGAGTTCGAGATCAGCCTGGCCAGCATGGCAAAACCCTGTCTCTACTAAAAATACAAAAAATTAGCTAGGCGAGGTAGCAGGCAACTATAATCCCAGCTACTCTGGAGGCTGAGGCAGGAGAATTGCTTGAACCCAGGAGACAGAGCTTGCAGCGGGCTGAGATTGCACCACTGCAATCTAGCCTGGGCAACAGAGCAAGACTCCATCTCAAAATGAATGAATGAATGTATGAATGATTTAGCTGATCACATGGAGGTTCCCGGAGGGTGGTAAGCCCGGGGAGGGCACACAAGCTCTGTGTACCTTCCTACAAACCTCACACTAAGTATCTTATCCATCTGGCCATTCATCTGTATCTTTTGTAATATCCTTATAATAAATGGGTAAATGTAAGTAAAGCACTTTCCTGAGTTCAGTGGGTAATTCTAGCAAACTAATCAAACCCAAGGAGAGAACCTCAATTATATAACCAAACAGTCAGAAGTACTGGTCACAACCTGGGATTTGCAACAGTTGGCATTTGAAGGGGATGGGAGGGTACCGAGCCCTCAACCTGTAGAATCTGACACTGTTTCCAGACAGATAGATAGATAGCATCAGAATGGAGTTGAATTAGAGCAGTGGTCCCCAACCTTTCTGCATCAGGGACTGGAGTTGTGGAAGACAATTTTTTTTCACAGAAGGGTTAGGGAGTGGGGGTGAGGGATGGTTTCAGATGAAACTGTTCCACCTCAGATCATCAGGCATTAGATTCTCATACAGAGCGCACAACCTAGCTCCCTCACACGTGCAGTTCACAATAGGGTTTGCACTCCTATGAGAATCTAATGCCGCCACTGATCTGACAGGAGAGAGAACTCAGGCAGTCATGCTTGCTTGCCCACCAATCACCTCCAGCTGTGCAGCTGGGTTTCTAATGGGCCACAGACTGGAACTCTAATTGTTAAAGGACATTCAGCTGATGTCTGCTGGAGAATTGCTTGGTATGTGAGGAGAAACATCCACACATCTGGTGTTAGAAGTATTGTACTTAATGGTGTATGAGAATAGGGAAAACACTTTAGTATTTTTTTTCCCCAATCTCTACAATAGAATAGGAATTTAATAAATTTTTTAAACAGTATGGAAGGTCTAGAACAGCTAAAACCAAAAAGAAATACAGAAAGTTCCATGTGAGAATAAAGCCCTGTAACCCTACAAAGTTCAAAAGAGTATATAAAAAGGAGGCATGTAGGTAGGTAGGTAAATAAGTTAGAGCTTTCTAATGTTAGGCTCCACACAACCATTGGACATAGTGATGACTACAGCTCAAAGCTAAAAAGGTAACACATATATACATGGACACAGTCTCTGTCTACCAAACATTCATTCCCCTTCAGCTGATAAATTTCCTTTGGGGAAAACTCACTCTCCTCAATTCATCCGGCTTGAGCAAGCTTAATCTCAACCACATCTACAACTGGCCAATCACAAGACTACATACTTTTGACAAGCGTGATAATTCAGCTATACTCATGTGGGCGAAGCCAAACCAATTAAGCCAAATCAGAATAAAGTCAGAGGCTCCTGCTTTAGTTCTTATCTCTTTTCAGATTTATAGCTTGCAGAGTGCAGGTTGGGGGTGAAGTTATATATGATGAGGAGAGACTGACTGAGAATGAAGCCAAAAGAAAGTGGAGACACCAAACCCTGATGATGTCAACTGAGCTTCTGGATCCAGCCTGGGTTTCCTTAGAATTTTCAGTTACATAAACTAACAAATTGTCTTACTCAAACTCATTTGAGTTCATTTTACAGTTTGTAAGTGAAAAGTTATTGGTAAGTAAAGGTCCCTTCTCAGTGCAGGAATTTGAAATTAGCAAGCCTGAAGGCTGGGCACAGTGGCTCACGGCTGTAATCCCAGCACTTTGGGAGGCCGAGGTGGGTGGATCACCTGAGGTCAGGAGTTTGAGACCAACCTGACCAATATGGTGAAACCCCATCTCTACTGAAAATACAAAAATTAGCTGGGCGTGGTGGTGGGCACCTGTAATCCCAGCTTCTGGAGAGGCTGAGACAGGAGAATCACTTGAACCCAGGAGGCAGAGGTTGTAGTGAACTGAGACTGCGCCACTGCACTCCAGCATGGGCAACAGAGCGAGACTGTCAAAAAAAAAAAGAAAGAAATTAGCAAGCTTGTTATGTTAGAAAGAATATGGGCTTGGGAATTCAGTCAGATCTGGGTTCCTATACTGGTTCTGATACAATATGGGCAACACTGGGCAAGAAAATCCAAAGTCTGAACTTTGACTTTCCCCATTATAAAAAAAGGAATAATAACCACAACTGTGAATTGTGGTAGAGAATGAACTGAGAATGTAATGTGAAGCATCTAGGCAGAATGCTCCAAAGAAACAATTATTATACAAATGTTGTGGGGGCTCTCCATTATACAAAAGGAATATTTATCATCTTTACTAGAATTTCAGGTATATAATAATCTATAGAAAAATATACATGTACTATTTTCCTAATTGTAATCATATTTCTTTTTCCTGTCTTTTTGTACTTATCTAACAAAACAAACAGCAATAAAAAATTATTAAATGGTATTCACCCCAACTGTGAATTGTGGTAGAGAATGAACTGAGAATGTAATGTGAAGCATCTAGGCAGAATGCTCCAAAGAAACAATTATTATACAAATGTTGTGGGACCCCTTAAAAGGTCACTAGAAGTCATTTTATTTATTTATTTATTTAATTTTATTTAATTTTATTTTTTGAGACAAAGTCTCACTCTATTGCCCAGGCTGGAGTGCAGTGGCGTGATCTTGGCTCACTGCAACCTCCGCCTCCTGGGTTCAAGCAATTCTCTTGCCTCAGCCTCCCGAGTAGCTGGGACTACAGGCACACGCCGCTACGCCCTGGCTAATTTTTTATATTTTAGTAGAGATGGGGTTCACTGTGTTGCCCAGGCTGGTCACAAACTCCTGAGCTCAGGCAATCTGCCCACCTCGGCCTCCCAAAGTGTTGGGATCACAGGCATGAGCCACCACGCCTGGCCGGAAATCATTTTAATTTCATTCTTTCAAGATAAGATTATCATCAATAATAAAAAATAAAGTTACTTCTCTGATCTACCTATAGTTATAGTTTTTAAAAAATGTACTGGGTGCAGGTTTCAAAATATTACTTCTTTCTGAAAATAAGCTCTTCGATAACAGAATTCTGTCCCTATGAGTCAAATATTTATATGTGGTCACTTCCTGTTTTTTCTTTTTAAATGACTCCCCAACAAAATATTTACCTTCAAAGTATATACTCCCATTCTACCTGGAACCTTATAGAAGATGCCCTCTTCACCTCTGGAGTTTGTGTGAAGCATTGCATTCAGGCATGCAAGAGGAGAAGTCCCACTGCAAAACAAAGAGGAGATGTGATGAGGGAGGCAACAATTAACTTCTGTCTCTGAATATCCTATGTAACACTTACTCAAGATAAAATTAATTAGTCAATACTCCTTTGACTTAAACATGTCTTATAAACTATAAAAAGTTTACCAATATAGAAAGGGGCTGCCATGGAGAAAATGGATGTAAAAATCATTCCCATGTATCTACAAAATAGTAACTCCTTAATGCTGATCCAGTATCTAACATTTAAGTCAAGAAAAATACAGAAGTATTACAAACATATTTTGTAAACATTCTATTTAGCACAAGCTTTACAAATGTCCAGTGGTAAAATGAGAGAAAAGAACACACACAAACACACACAGATTCAAACAAACAGTATTAATTCCCTTGCATACTGCTGCACCAGATTGAATCTTAGTTGTGAAACTAACACATTGCCATTGTCTCTTGTATTAAAACCTATCATGAGATCACTCAAAAAGGTATTAAGTACGCTTCTGAATATTTATTTTATATGTAGCAACTTGGTTAAATGTTTATTAATTCTATGTATCATCTTTACTAGAATTTCAGGTATATAATAATCTATAGAAAAATATACATGTATTATTTTCTTAATTGTAATCATATTTCATTTTCCTGTCTTTTTGTACTTATCTAACAAAACAAACAGCAATAAAAAATTATTAAATGGGTATTCATTTGTCCCTCTGCCTCTTTTTTTTTTTTTTTTTTGAGACAGGGTCTCACTCTGTTACCCAGGATGGAGGACAGTGGCATGAACGTGGCTCACTGCAGCCTCAACCTCTTGGGCACAAGCATCCTCCCACTCTGGCTTCCCAAAGTAAGTGGATTACAGGCGTGAGGCACCATGCCTGGCCTGTGCCTTTCTTAAGAGAACAGCACCCATATTTCACCACTGAGCCCAACGTTGGGTTTTTGTTTAAAATAATTAGTCACATATTAAGAAAGAGGAAAGAGAACTATAAATTAGATGCATGCTTTTTGACATACACCAAATGGAATCATATGCATTAAAGAGTTAGTATAGGCCAGGCGCAATGGCTCACGCCTGTAATCCCAACACTCTGGGAGGCTAAGGCGGGCGGACCACCTGAGGCCAGGAGTTCGAGACCAGCGTGGCCAACATGGCGAAACCCCATCTCTACTAAAAATACAAAAATTAGCCAGGGGTGGTGGTGCGTGTCTATAATCCCGACTACTTAGGAGGCTGAGGCAGGAGAATCACTTAAACCTGGGAGGCAGAGGTTGCAGTGAGGCAAGATCGCAACACCGCACTCCAGCTTGGGTGACAGGAGACTTGGGTCTCAAAAAAAAAAAAAAAAAGAGTTCAGTATAAAATATCAAATTATAAATTGACTAGCATAAAATTAAATAAAATGTTTATCTCTGATAATCAACCTTTAGTTTTTATATAACAGGAACTACAAAAAGACCAAGAAGTTGGCCCAGACAGCCTGGAGGACAGAGTGAGACTCCATCTAAAAAAAAAAAAAACCAAAACAGTTGGATAATATTTAAATAAGAGTTTCGGAATAAGAGCAGTATTAAAATATAGAACACAAAAGTACAGTAATAGGAAAAATATTGTTAAAAATCAAGTATTAGCATAAGACTAAGAGCTGTAGTATTAGGTTGGTGCAAAACCACAATTAATTTTGCACCAATCAAATATTTTAAAATAGTGCTATAATACTAAAAGATAATGTTTCTACATCTAAGGAAAATAACAAAATCATTAGACAAAATATTATACTTCACATAAGAAAAAAATTAGGTAGCAAGCAAACACAGAGAAAGTTCATATGGAAGCAATGAAATGGAAACAGTGGTCTAGAGTCTCTGGAGATGTGTGGCATCCTTAAATGGTTTTTAAAAATTTCTCATAATACCTGAGGTTTAAGGCAGTTTACCTTCCATTTCCAGCTCTTTTCCCTCTCAGTTATCTGTTGATGCTACTCAATAACCAAAAATAAGCCTACTAGAAGAGGCTGTTGGATTCTTAGTCTATCTAAAGAGTTTGCTGGGGAGAGCTGGGACATGAGTCCACTGTCTTTTGGTACTGTGAAAGTGTCCAGGATCGAAAACTACAGAGAAGGTTTTCATCCCCCCAAAACATTGGTGAACAATAACAAAGGAAAGAAAAGCCTTTTGTAGAAGAAACTGTTGAGCATTTCCAAGCTGATTTCCATAGTCAACGTTTATCTAACTTGGATTTCCATGTTAAAAATATATATAATGTAATTCCAATCAGGATCCCAAAGTTTGTATCAAATAAATATATAAAAATTGCCAAGAAATTTCTAGGAAAAAAAAATAATGGGAGACTTACTTAAAATATATTAACATGTACTCTTAGCAACTATTATTGAAGCAGTATGTTTCTGAGAAAAAAATCATCAAATGAATACCCTCATAGACTGTTGGTGGAAGAAAAGAGAAAATGCAGAAACAGATCATAATTTAAAAGGTACCATTTATGTTTACTAGAAAAAACATGAGGTCATGCCATAGTCCCCTGTAGTATGACTACCTGGCATCTGTTCCCTCTTCTTTAGAGATGGTACCTAAAAATTTCCTGTGAAACAAAACTTTTCTCACTTTCAGTCATGTGGTTGAGAGGGACTTAATCCCATGCCCATCCCAAGGGTAAATCCAAACTGGTTTAAATTAATCAGCTTTTACACACACACACACACACACACACACACACACACACACCCCCACTCTCCACCTCAAAGAACAGATAAGATACATGACTTAGGGCCAAAAATCTACGGAGCTATTTACTTGGGTATGTGGGGGGAAAAAAACCAAACTTGTTCTCCAGGGAATCTTCAGAAAGGGATCCTTTCTCTTCCCTTGTGTGGTATTAGGAAGCAAGGCCTAAAACATTCACAGTCATTGCGTGAGCACAAAGGAAAAATCTGGAATTAGAATGGAACAACACACAAGACAGACTGAGGAGTGACACAGTACGAATCATAAGGAGAAATCCAACACCAAAAAGGGCAGAACTGAGAAAAGTCAGGAAGCAAATTTGTTTTTGTTTTTGAGACAGAGTCTCGCTCTATCCCCCAGGCTGGAGTGCAATGGTGCAATCTCGGCTCACTGCAACCTTCGTTTCCGGGGTTCAAGAGATTCTCACGCTCAGCCTCCCATGTAGCTGGGATTACAGGTGCCTGCCACCACACGCTGGTAATTTTTGTATTTTTAGTAGACATGGGGTTTCACCATGTTGGCCAGGCTGGTCTCGAACTCCTGACCTCAGGTGATCTGCCCACCTCAGGTGATCTGCCTACCTCAGCCTCCCAGAGTGTTGGAATTACAGGTGTGAGCCACCACGCCTGGACAAAATTTCTAAAGTAGTATTACTTTTGCCTGTATCAAGCCTTTTTTGTTTTGTGTTTTGGAGGGACCGGTTCTTTATTTCAAAAAGACACTTGTGCCAATATCTGGTATCAAAAGAGTTGCACTACTGATTTGTCTTTCTCTCAACTGGCCCCAAAGAGACCACATCAAAAGAGTGTATATTTTAAGCCAAAAAGCTGCAGGATGTACACCTAACAGACCTCATTGAAACCTTACCAGAAAATGGGGATTGGGTAGGGAAAGAAACTTTAAAAGATCAGCAAACTGCCAGCCCACACACTGTACAGGCTGTCACAGCCAGACAGGGTGGCCACGGTGCCACAAACACAAAGAAGCAAAGCTTCAAAATAATAAAAAACTTTAAAAGTTTTGTACATAACCTATTCAAGTTTTCTCCGATACAAACCACACTGAGACAGAACTTTTAGAGAGAGCAGCTTCAAACCCAGAAAAGGATAATGAGATGAGTTTCATAAGGCTAAATCAGTGGCAAAACATCATCTTTCAAGAAGGGAGGATAGCAATTAAGTGGTCACCTCAACATAAGGGGCACATGATCCATTCTGCAGTAGAGATGGGACAAAAATTTAGTTTCAGAGGTCTTACCAATTTAATTTTCACTTCTAATGAAAAAAAAAAAAAAAATAAGGTTGTCCAAAGATATCTTAAAGCTGAAAACCTGAAACGCACATTTTTGTTTTGTTTTTGTTGTTGTTTGGCTAACTCCTCCTGGAATCACCTTTCTGGTTTGGCTGGTACTTTTTATAGAGCAATGAGGTTTCCCATAGTGGATTCTTTCTCTGGGCTCTGCTTGGCTCTCAGTAAGGCAGGACTATACCTTTTCCTTTTCTCTATGGAAAGGGCAATATGCATCAAGCTGAAAAATCACTTTCCAAAAGTGAGAAAGGAATAAATTGCTGCTTCGGAGCTGTGGAATTATTTGGAATGTTTTACAAATGGTTGCCACAAAACAACAAAAAAGGTATTACAAAATGTGAACATCACAACATGCTTTTAAAGGCATTATGCATTGTGCTCACATTCCCTTAAATGTTGTTCCCAAAGGTGTGCAGTCTCTAGCCCAGCTGGAATCTCTGGGAAGAGGCAGAGACAGTTTAGCGAAAAAGACACAGGGGAGGTGGGGGCAGCAAAAGGAGAAAGCAGCCTTCCAGTTGAAGATCAGCCCTCAGTTAAAGGTCAGCTTCAGGCAGGCTGGCCTCAGGTGGAATCAGGGTCAGAGGGAGGAGCAGCAGCAGGGTGGGACTGGGGTGCTCTACATCTCATTCAGGTCAAGCAGAGTCTGGTCCAGCATCCTTTGTGTACAGAGTGCTCCTCTTTGGTGCCTTTTCAGTTTATCTTCCAAGTCATCAGTTGTCTTTTCCAGCTTGGCTACCGAACTCTCAGCAAACTCAGCACAGGTCTCTGCCTCCTTGAGTTTATCAGTAAGAATCTTGATCTCTTTCACATATTTGTCTTTTTGAGAGTACTCTTCTTCAGCAGCACTCAGACACTTGAGGTTCTGGTCCATCAGTCTGATCTGTTCATCCATCTCTCGGCAATGGGACTCTACCAACTCAGCTCATTCCTCTGTGCATTCCAAGTCTCCTTCAATGATCACCAACTTACGAGCCACCTCATCATACTTCCTACCTGCCTATTCTGCAATATGCTTAGCTTCTTTGAGTTGGATTTCCTGGAGTTCCATCTTTTAAGGTTCAGTTTTCAATAACCTTCATATCTCTCTCACTCTCATCAGTAGCTTTTTCTGCTTCTTCCAGCTTTTGCAGGGCAGTGGCCACGCGCTCCTAAGCACAGTCCAGCTCCTCTTCAACCAGCTGGATCCTATGGTTCAAGGAGGCCTCAGCCTGTTCCCGGGCCCACCTTTCTCCCTCAATTTCTCGCTGGAAGCGCTCGGCTCTCTCCTCTGCATCATCTGCCTGCTGCTGCAGAACCTGGATCTTGTGCTTCACCGCCTCAATAGTGGTGATCCCAGCCATGGTGCCCACCCAGCTACTGCTCACACTCTGGATCCTGCCTCCTCTGCTCAGCGTTGCAGCTGCTTCTCACCATTGTATCAAGTCTTGCCTTGAGCCAGTACTACCTTTGGAATTTTGTTGAGATTTAAGTCACAAAAAGCTGAAAAAGTCCTAAATAAAACAGTTTAATAAAGTGCTAGAGTATCTCATACATCTGGGGGGGGAGGAGTGCACACAGTATATACAACAAAAACATATTCCAAATGAATTAAAAGCCAAAGGCAAAATATAAAAGACTAAAAGAAAACAGTATAATCCTCTAGGCACGGAGGCTCATGCCTATAATCCAAGCACTTTGGGAGGCTGAGGCAGGTGGATCACTTGAGCCCAGGAATTCAAGACCAGCCTGAGCAACCCGTCTCTACAAAAAAAAAAAAAAAAAATCAGCTGTGCATTGTGGCACACGCCTATAGTACCAGCTACTTTGGAGGCTGAGGCGGGAAGATCACCTAAGCCCAGGAAGTTGAGGTTGCAGTGAGCCATGATCACACCACTGTACTCTAGCCTGGGCAACAGAGTGAGACCATGGCTTTAAAAACACACACACACACACACACACACACACACACACACACACACCCCAAAACAGTATAACTTAGAAGACAGAGAAAGATTTCCACCAAAGAGAAAAACCCAAAAACCACAAAACAAAGAAATATATTGACTGTATAAAAATAAAAATTTCTACACAGGAAAAAAATAAAAGCGACAAAACTACAGAACATATATGAAGCTAGAATAATTAACTGCAAAACATATGGCGGACAAAAGATTAATAGTCCTAAGAAGATATTCTTTCAGGAAAACAAACAGCTCATTAGAAAAAAATGGAAAAAGGATGTGAAAAAATGATTCATAAACCATAAATGTAAATTACCAATAAAATGTATAATAAGAAGCTCAAACTTAATAGTGGTTATAAAAAGGCAAATTAAATCAAGATCCCATTGGTCAGATGGAAAGAAATAAAATGATTCAAGCCATAGTTAACAGTTTTATACCAATTGTCAATTTCCTGGTTTGATATAATATGTATTTATATTTATTTTATATTTATTTATATATTTTTTGAGATAGAGTCTCACTCTGTCACCAAGGCTGGAGTACAGTGGTACGATCTTGGCTCACTGTAACCTCCGCCTCCCAGGTTCAAGCGATTCTCCTGCCTCAGCCTCTTGAGTAGCTGGGATTAGAGGCACACACCACTACATCCAGCTAATTTTTGAATTTTTAGTAGATGGGGTTTCACCATGTTGGCTAGGCTAATCTTGAACTCCTCCTGACCTCAGATGATCCAGCCACCTCAGCCTCCCAAAGTGCTAGGATTACAGGTGTCAGCCACCGTGCCCGGCCTGGTATTGTACTATATTTACATAAGGTATTACCATTAAAGGAAACTGGGTGAAGTGTACATGGGACCCTATGTACTATTTTTGCAATTTTCTGTGAGTCTATAATTATCTCAAAAAAAAAGAAAAAAGAAAAAAAAAAAGGCTGGGCGCAGTGGCTCACGCCTGCAATCCCATAACTTTGGGAGGTCGAGGCAGGTGGATCACCTGAAGGTCAGGAGTTCAAGACCAGCCTGGCCAACATGGTGAAACCCCATTTCTACTACAAATATAAAAAATTAGTTGGGTATGGTGGCGGGCGCCTGTAATCCCAGCTACTCGGGAGGCTGAGGCAGAAGAATTATTTGAAACTGGGAGGTGGAAGTTGCAGTGAGCCGAGACCGCATCATTGCACTCCAGCCTAGGCAACAAGAGTGAAAGTCTGCAAACAACAACAACAGTAACAAAAAATGGACTGATAAAATCCATTGCTGACAAGGTTATGGGCACATAAGCACTCTTATAGACTGTTGGGAGGACAGAAAACTGCCGCCTTTTCCCACATTACTCAATTCTGCCTTAGGAAAGTAATATGGAAACATCCATTAAAACTAAAAATATTTGGGACCACTGATACAACAATCCCACTTGAATCTGTCCTACGAAACCAAGGCCAAAAGACTTAGGGACAAATGAGAAAGGATTTACTCCATCACTGAAAGCATCAAAGCACTGAAAAATGACCTCAAACTCCATTAAGAGAACGTTGACCATGATAATAAAGTAACCAACAGGATAGAAATCAACAACAGCCATGTTGGCAGCTAAAGGAGTGCTATGTTCCAGGAAGCATTTTGGTTAGTCCTCACAACAATCTATGAGGTGAGTAAAATTATTACACCATTTTTACAAATGAAGAAACTATAGGTTTTCCATAAGCTGTTCAAGATCATATTATCAGTAAATGGTGAAGCCAAGATTCCAGTAACAAGAAGGAAAAGAGAAACAGAACTAGAAAGAGATTACTTAATTTTTATTTTTATTTTTATTTTTTTGAGACAGAGTCTTGCCCTGTTGCCCAGGCTAGAGTGCTGTGGCCGGATCTCAGCTCACTGCAACCTCCGCCTCCCGGGTTCACGCCATTCTCCTGCCTCAGCCTCCCCAGTAGCTGGGACTACAGGCGCCTGCCACCTCGCCCAGCTAGTTTTTTTTTTTGTATTTTTTTAGTAGAGACGGGGTTTCACTGTGTTAGCCAGGATGGTCTCAATCTCCTGACCTCGTGATCCGCCCGTCTCGGCCTCCCAAAGTGCTGGGATTACAGGCTTGAGCCACCGCGCCCGGCAAGAGATTACTTTAAAAAGGAACATATAACCAAGAAAAAAAAATTTTCAATAACCTACCTGGTAAATTAATGGTATTCTGTTCCACTATTAAGTATCTACTCTGTTTAGGGCAGTAAACTAGGATCGGTGGATCCACAGAGGGAAGCTTTCTTAGCTCAGAATCTAATAGAGAAGATAGGCAAGGGAGCAAACAGCCACACCACACTGTGACCAGGGCTATTAATATAAACACAGGTCCACAGTCCCTGATCTAAAACACTAAGGCCAAATGTTTCAGACATAAGAATTTTTTGGATTTTAAAAAGGTAACATGATATGTCATAAATGATATGACACTGCCATGGAGATTAGGGACAGCATCCCATAACCAAACACAATGAAACATATGAATACTCACACTAAGTGGGATAAACAAAGATTATATACAGTCTCATGTCAGTTCAAGAGAACTGTTGTTGTCAAGTGAGTCTGGTGCTAAATGTATGAGGAAACTTAGTTTTTCAACCATTGCGGATACTGTAATTATGGATGAGAGACTGCAAAAGTGTGTACATAAAGTGCTTTAAGTCAGAGAGAAAAAAAATCAATCTAGTCTAGGCTTAGTACTTAGAAAAATAACAACAACAAATAACAACAAAACAGTCATTAAAGTGAAACCTATAAAATGAAAGTAAATGTCACACACATCTGGTGAAAAGATGTGGTAAGAATAACTACAAACTGTCATAATATTTTCCTTGGCAAATCTGGATATAATTTTCTTTGAAGGAAACAAAGTTTTGAAAAACCTACAAGACATATAGGACACAGTACCATTTAAAACAAAATTTAGACATGATCTCAGGAAAACACAAAAAGTCAAAGAATCAAAAAAAAAAAAAAAAAAAAAAACAACAAACAAAAAGTCAAAGAATCCTGGCAGTTTATTTTTACGAATAATAAAGCAATTAGCAGAGAAGCAAAATAGGACACACTATCCATGATGGCTGGAATATATTTTCATGGGGAGGTAGAGCTCCAGAATTCTATAATTAAATAAATATGACTGAATGACCTGAAGAAATAAGACATAGTACTGAGCTCAATAGCAACTTAAAAGTTCAAGTAAATTCAATAGGGTAAGTACTAACACCTGAAGCAGCTATAGTAAGACCCACCTTAAAGATTATGTAACTATCACACAACAAGTCTGCTTCTAATTTTTCCTCTCCATGCTCAAGAAATCGGGGTTGAAGAGGTAGGGGTTCTTTCAAGGAAAAGAACTGTGCTATAATTTTATGCAGTAAGCACTTAAGCAAACATACTAATATGTTTTGTACATAAGGCCCAAAGAACTAAAGTGACTTTGATCATAATGCCAATGGCCCTTTTTAGTTCTCTCTGTAATAAAAGCTAGCAGTAGCTAGTAGGGCTAAGAGAGCAGAAGTCAATAATTACACTGCTTAGATGAAGCAAATATAGCAATTAATGAAAGCAGTCATCACTGCATGGTAAAAGAGCCGGATTTAATGATTCATACCAATCTGAATACAGACCTGACCGTAGCCTGCGCAAGTCATTTTAAACACCTTTAATTTACTCATCTGCAAAATAGAAGTAATACTGCCTACTGTGTAACTCGATTGTGCAGATCACAGATCATGTACATGTATATGTATGTGTCACAGAGTCAAGATTCAGTAACTACAGCAGTTACTTTACAAACTTACTATCCTGTCCTAGTTAGGCAGTGTTCCACTGTTCTCTATCTCAAGTGATAGTAATCTCACCCTTTCACACAACTGTTCTCCACTCTGAAGCCAGAGTAACCTTTTAAAAATAAATATGATCATACTACCTCCTGTCCAGCTTAAAATTCATCCATGATACCATTATGTTCTTAGGATAAAGTACAAAATTATCAAAATAATCTGACCTTGACCATTCTGCTACACACCCTCTTTGTCAGCCTACTCTACCTTTCTTTTCATTTGGTAATTTAAAATTCTTCTGACTACTTGGCCCGACACTCTGCTTGCAATGATAACCCTCACCTCCTTTTCTCCTAACAACCTCCAATTCAACTTTTCGATTTTAGCCTTAATGTCTCTTGCTAAAAGAAGTCACTTCTATGTTCTATAGAATCCTATACTTCCCTGAAACACATATTTATAACTGCATATACTGCAAGGAAAAAAATCTGACTCAATTGTAAGCCAGCCAGACTCAGTGATGAGTGATTTTAATATCTCTGAAAAGTAGAATCTTCTCTTCTACAACTGAACCCAGAATATCCAGCTCTAAGGCCTGTGAGCAGTCATCTTGCAATTATGATGGATGAGCCTACTGAGAATGGAACAAAATTGAAGGAAGCAGAGCTGAGATACTGATGAAACTGACTGGAGTGCTTGGATCAAGTTTTGCCTGTTTTTTTCACTTGCATTAAATGATGAGTTTCCTTCATTGTTTAAGCCAGTTTACACTGTGTTTCCTGTCATTTACAACCGGAAGTATCTTAACAGATACAAAGCACCTACATAAAAGCAATCAAATTTACAGAGATATGAAAGAGAAACAGAAGAACAATACAGGAGAATATTCACAGGTAAACCACTCTCTTCTGTAAATGAGAAAAGATTACCCTTATGAATCAATAATGTATATCACATGATAATGTAAGAGGCAAGATGCTATCCAAATCTGTACAGACTAACCCCAAGTACTCAGATACTCAGAAATACCTAAATTTTTCCTAAACCTTGGCTGGGTGCAGTGGCTCACACCTGTAATCCCAGCACTTTGAAAGACCAAGGTGGGCGGATCACAACCCAAGAGGCAGAGGTTACAGTGAGCCACTGCACTCCAGCCTGTGCGACAAAGCGAGCCTCCATCTCAAAAAAAAAAAAAAAAAAAAGTTAGTATTTTCCTAAATCTTAAGCGTCAAGGATAAAGAAAGAATCAAACCAAGTTCCACGCATTAAAAGCCAAAGTAGCAGCTTGAATTAGTGTTTCTATTTCATCATTCACACCATCGTGTGACCTTGCAGTACATTAGAGTAAGTGAAATATATTTCCCTGCCACAATGATGTTGGTCTTCGCCACAAGGCTTGATTTGATTAATGAAATAAGAGACGTGACAGAAGCAGAGCTAAAATATGCTTGGTTGGCTGACTCCTGTGATTGCCATGATAGCAAGATTCCAGCAGAAGAAGAGAACAATCCACAGCCTACAACAAAGTCTAGCCAACAATAACTAAGTCCCAGTTAACCTAAAGACATGAGGAAGAAAAAAAGTTCTTGTTATAAGTCACTGAAATTTTAAGATTGTACAGCAAAATATTGACCGATAAAGCAAGCACAGTATAATGAAGGAAACATTTGCTTTCTTAGCAATACTCACTGCCAAAGACAGTAAACAAAATTCGTAAAAGTATGAATGAAAAATTTTATATCTGGCCTAGATGGCATTCAAACAAAGAGGCAATAGAAAACATTCTTGGCTGGGTGTGGTGGCTCACACCTGTAATCCCAACACTTTGGGAGGCCAAGGTTGGCAGATCACCTGAGGTCAGATGTTTGAGGCCAGCATGGCCAACATGGTAAAACCCAGTCTCTACTAAAAACACAAAAATTAGCCAAGCATGGTGGTAGGTGCCTGTAATCCCAGTTACTCGGGAGGCTAAGGCAGGAGAATCGCTTGAACCCAGGAGACGGAGGTTACAGTGAGCCAAGATTGCGCCAGGGCACTCCAGCCTGGGTGACAGAGCAAGACTCTGTGTCAAGCAAAACAAAACAAAACAAAACAAAACAAAACAGAACATTCTTAAGCCTGCAAGAACTGAGGGAAAAAGATCATCCGTAAACGTAAAAATTCTGATGATGAAATCCAGCCAAAAAGAAATGCACCAAAGTAAACAAGAATTGGACAAAATATTTTCTGAAAAAAAAAGTGGAATACATTTGCAATTAGGTAATACATAAGAAATGTAAATGTTGGCCGGGCGCGGTGGCTCAAGCCTGTAATCCCAGCACTTTGGGAGGCCGAGACGGGCGGATCACGAGGTCAGGAGATCGAGACCATCCTGGCTAACATGGTGAAACCCCGTCTCTACTAAAAATACAAAAAACTAGCCGGGCGTGGTGGCGGGCGCCTGTAGTCCCAGCTACTCGGAGGCTGAGGCAGGAGAATGGCCTGAACCTGGGAGGCGGAGCTTGCAGTGAGCCGAGATCGCGCCACTGCACTCCAGCCTGGGTGACACAGCG
>NC_037681.1:46167188-46193095 GCF_003255815.1 Theropithecus gelada
AAAAAAAAAAAAAAAAAAAAAAAAAAAAGAAATGTAAATGTTTTGTACTTTTTTCAACTTTCATTTTTAAAATGACAATACACTTTCAGAATTTTTCTATTTTTTTTTCCTCAACTTCAGAGATCATTTAGGAATTAATACTACCTCACAGTGAGGAAACTAAAGCCTAGCAACTTTCTTGGTTTATTCAATTAAATGCAATAAACAATGGTTATTCCTACTTAAGAGTTTTTCAAGATATTTCTTCAGTGTACATTTTTTTCACTGATTAATTTAATTTGGGTAGGGGGTTATCAGGCATCATTTCTACAGGAAATATTGAAATAAATAGTCCGGAAATATACAAATAAACTATTAAAACAAGGAAACTTCTGAAAGACAATGGAGCTCTTTTTCAAAATCACTTTGTCACAGGGCATGCTATTAAAAACAAAACAAAAACTAGAATAGCAGGTAAGAGGGGAAACTGCATACAGATGGAAATGAAAGACTTTCACTTAAAAAGACACACTGAATAGCAAGGTACTTGTTCACCAAGTACAAGATGATATACTGATGAAGAATGAGAACCCCAGATGCCCACAAATACAAAGGGGATGAAATACATAACATTCAAAGATCAAGAGACAAGCCAAAGATGAAGCTGAGAAAACCAGTGGTTTTAGAAAGAGTGTTTTTAGATCATATCACCACAACTTTTAATCATTTAAATTACATGGTAATGATTTTTAGGGGAAAAATTAGCTCTTCACTTAAAAAACATTAATATAAAAGCATTTTTAGCATTTTGATGGTAACTAAAGTTTGCTATATCAGAGTATATTTTCAAATAGAATTTCAAAGGCTTTGCAAACCTGTGACAGAATGGCTCACCTGTTAAAATGTATCTTTCATCTAGAGTATATTTGACAAATGACTTATTATACCTCAAATCCTGTTTAGAAGTCCATGCTGGGCCACATGGTGGCTCACGCCTGTAATCCCAGCACTTTGGGAGGCCGAGATAGGTGGATCACTTGACGTCAGGAGTTCGAGATCAGCCTGACCAACATGGCAAAACCCCGTCTCTACTAAAAACACAAAAAACTTAGTTGGGCATGGTGGCGCGCACCTGTAATCCCAGCTACTCCGGAGTCTGAGGCAGGAGAATTGCTTGAACCTGGGAGGCAGAGGTTGCAGTGAGCCGAGATCATGCCACTGCACTCCAGCCTGGGAGACAGAGAGCTCATCTCAAAAAAAGAGAAACCCATGCTAAAGACTTCTCTAAATGCTGTTCTTAGAAGGATTAAACTGTTACTTATCCTAAAGCAATAAATGACTATAGTAGAAATAACCCAAAGAATAAGAATCCATGAGTTCATGCTGATAAGATTAAATGAACAAATCAATGAGTGGGGGAGAATTACTTGCAGTAAAATTTCAACAACAACAAAAAAATACCAAGAATGATAGAATTAGAAAATCACCATATGCGGCAACAGCGACAGTAAGTTTCAGGTAAGATTAGTGGATGCTGTGGTAGACAGACCTAAAACGGCTTCCAGTAATCCCTGCTTCCTGGTACTCATGGCCCTACATAATCCCTTCTCCTGTAGTGTGGGTAGGGCCTGTAATCTGCTTCTAATAATCAAAAAAGAACAAAGGTGATAGGGTCTCACATAAGTGACTATTTCACATATCACTGCAGTGTTCTCGCTTGGTGACTCTTCCTTGCTAGCTTTGAGGAAGCACGTGGCCATGCTGGGAAAGGCCACAGAACTCAGG
The DNA here is from genome assembly GCF_003255815.1 of Theropithecus gelada. Classification (NCBI taxonomy): domain Eukaryota; kingdom Metazoa; phylum Chordata; class Mammalia; order Primates; family Cercopithecidae; genus Theropithecus; species Theropithecus gelada. The sequence goes on from NC_037681.1 coordinate 46,168,953, forward strand.
ACAGTCTCTAGCCAACTGCCAACTAGGAATCTAGACCCTCAATCTGATAACCCACAAGGACTGAATCTTTCCAACAACCACATGAGCTTGGAAGCTGATCATTCCCCAATGAAGTCTTCAGGTAAAAACTCAGCCCTGACCAACACTCTGTTGCATTGCCGAGGATCAGGTAAAGCCATGCTCAGACACCTGACACATAGAAACTGAGATAATAAATGCATTGTTTTAAGCTGCTAAATCTGTGATAATATTGTTAAGCAGCAATAGATTAATAACAACATGCTAAAATTAATTGGCAAAGGTACAATAAGAAACAAGATGTTTACAGAGTCTCAGAGTATCTTTACCCCCAAAATACTTATTAATTACAAAGGGCAAAAATGGTATCTTTACAGTGAAGAAACTTGGTAGACATTGCATAAACCAAGTAATCACAGTTACCATCCCCAATACTGTGGTACACTGAAATCATGGGCCTCCAGATATATTGTGGTAAAAATGTCCTTTCAATCCTGTGACATTCCTGCCAAAACTGCACAACTTAAATCTAATCATGATTAAACACCAGAAATAAAAATTGAGAAACAATCTGCAAAATAGCTGGCCTGCACTAAAAAAATGTCTAGTCATGAAAGACAAAGACTAAAGTACAACTCCAGATTAAAGAAGAGTAAAGATACATGAAAACTAAATGCAAATACAACATGTGATCCTGGATTAGGACATCAGTGGGAGAATAACCAAATTTGGATAAAGTCTGATTAAATAATAATATTTTGACAATGCAGATTTCCTGTTAACTATTTTACCCTGTAGTTACATAAAAGAATGTACTTGCCTTTAGAAAATATATTCTGAAGTTTGCTTGCTTGACTTATTAATTAATTAATTTATTTATTTATTTAGAGACAGGATCTTGCTCTGTCCCCCAGGCCGGAGTACAGTGGTGCAATCATAGCTCACTGCAGGCTTGAACTCCTGGGCTCAAATTTAATTCTCCTGCCTCTGCCTCCAGAGTAAGTGGGATTACAAGTGTGCGCCACCACACCTGGCTAATTATTTTATTTTATTATTTATAGAGATGGGCTCGCTTTGTTGCCAGGCTGGTCTTGAACTCCTGCACTCAAGCAATACTCCCACCTCAGCTCCCGAAGTGCTGAGATTACAGGTGTGAACCACTGCATCCAGCCTACTCTGAAGTATTTAAAAGTGAATGGGGCACTATGTCTACAATTTATTATCAGACATCTCAGAAACACAAATTAGATAGATGTTAACATTTGGAGAATCTAGGTAAAGTTTATACAAAAATTCTTTGGACTACTTTTGCAACTTTTCTAAAAGTCTGCAATATATCATATAAATAAAATTAAAAGTTAAATAAATGCATATGATTTTTTAAAAAGTAAATATATGAGAAAAGTCTATACAACAATATGGACCAATGAAAAGAAAGAAGTACTGATCAATGCTACAAACATGAACCTTAAAATACCACATATTATATGATTCCAGTTATATGAACTTCCAGATATGGCCGAACTATAGAGACAGAAAGTAGACTACAGGCTGTCAGGAGGAACCAGCATTACCTGTATCCAGTATGAGAGATCTCACTGGGGTGACGAAAATATTCTAAAACTGGATTATGATGATAGTAGCACAACTCAGTAAATTTACTAAAAACCATTGAATTGTGCACTGAAAATGGGTGGAATTTCTAGCCTGGTGTGGTAACTCATGCCCAAAATCCTAACATTTTGGGAGGCTGAGGTGGGAGGATCACTTGAGCCCAGGAATTTGAGACCAGCCTGGGAAACATATGGAGAACACGTCTCTACAAAAAATGTAAAAATTAAGAAATCAGGCCGGGCACGGTGACTCACACCTCTAATCCAGCACATTGGGAGGCCTGGGTGGGCAGATCATCTGAGGTCGGGAGTTCAAGACCAGCCTGACCAACATGGAGAAACGCCGTGGAGAAACTCCGTCTCTACTAAAAGTACAAAATTAGCCAGGCATGGAGGCGCATGCCTGTAATCCCAGCTACTCGGGAGGCTGAGGCAGGAGAACAGCTTGAACTTGGGAGGCAGAGGTTGCAATGAGCCAAGATCGTGGCATTGCACTCCAGCCTGGGCAATAAGATCAAGACTCCGTCTCAAAAAGAAAAAATTTAAAAAATAAATAGAAAATTAGCTAGGTGTGGTGGTGTGTGCCCATACTCCCAACTACTCCAGAAACTGAGGTGAGAGGATCGCTTGTGCCAGGAGTTCAAGGGTACAGTGAGCTATGATTGTACCACTGCACTACAGCCTGGGTGACAGAGCAAGACCCTTTCAGGAAAGAAAGAAAAAGGGAAAGGGAAAGAAAAGGAAGGAAAAAAAAAGAAAATGAGGTGGAGTTTGGAGTTTATGGCATGTAAACTATATCTCAATAAAGTTGTTTTAAAAAGAAATAGAGGGGCCAGGTGCGGTGGCTCACACCTGTAATCCTAGCACTTTCGGAGGCCAAGGCGAGCAGGTCACTTGAGGTCAGGGGTTCGAGACCAGCCTGACCAACATGGTGAAACCCTGTTGAAACGTGAGCCACTGCGCCCCGCCTGTTCCCATATTTTTTATGGACATGTATATATTCTCCCAGGGTCAAATGAAACAAAATGTATCCAGAAAACAAAGCACTTGATCACCTGACCAACCAAAGGAAAAGAAAACCATTCCAAAACAAGTACCATAAATATCCACTTATCAAATAAGCAGCAGCAAGAAAATGAAAACACTGGAACAACTTAAGTCTTTCTGCTTTATTTAGAGTATTCATCTTCCTGCTGTTTCTGGACCTGCACTAAGATGGACGGACACTAATGAATGGATTCAATATGGCACAAACTGATCTACCATCTAAAGAGTACAATAATGCCACTGCCACTCCTAGAACATCTCCTGCTTATCATGCAATGAGTTGCAAGTAATTCAGATTATCTGGCGAACCAAAGATTTGACGGACTGAATCTCACTGGCAAGAAGCCTATCAACATTAATACTAAAAACGGAGTTGGGGAGAATTCATCTTCTGCCTTCACACAGAAATTTTGAAAGCCCAAAAATGATTATAAAAGGTAAAAGAAACTAGTTAACTCTTTACTCTGCAAGGTTTTCTCTACATAAAAATACAACAATAAGTCCTCGGGCCCCTTTTCCTACACTTTCCTCTTCTCCCCGACTGGAGGGGCCGCTCTTTCTGCGCAGTGCATTCTGGGGACCGAGGTCGAGCCCGCCGCTGCCGCCATCGCCTGAGGGGAGCAAGAAGAGGGCGCGACTGGGAAGACGACGCGGTCATCACCGGAGAGAAGTCACTCCCTAGCAGCAGCCGACGCCAGAGGCCCGCCCACCTGTTCGCCTGTCCCCCTGCCCTGTTCACAATGCAGCCTGCTTCTGCAAAGTGGTACAAAGGGACTATGTCTTCATTGAATTTTGTGTTGAAGAGAGTAAGGATGTTAATCTACATTTTGAAAAATCCAAACCTACATTGTTTTCTCAGAGGAAGTGATACTTTTAAGTATTTAAATAAAGTTGATCTTTTTCACAGTATTGATCCAAATGATTCCAAGCATAAAAAACGGACAGATCAATTGTGTGTTGTCTACGAAAAGGAGAATCTGGTCAGTCATGGCCAAGGTTAACAAAAGGAAGGGCAAAGCTCAATTGGCTTAGTGTGGACTTCAATAATTGGAAAGACTGGGAAGATAGTTCAGATTAAGACAGGTCTAATTTTGATCGTTTCTCTGAGATGATGAACAACATGGGTGGTGATGAGGCTGTAGATTCACCAGAAGTAGATGGAGCAGGTGATGATTCACAAGACAGTGATGATGAAAAAATGCCAGATCTGGAGTAAGGAATATTGTCATCACCTGGATTTTGAGAAAGAAAAATAACTTCTCCGCAAGATTTCACAATTGAGAGAATTCCTGAGTTGACAGCTCTAAAGGCAGATGCTGTATTTGCCTACTTTCACCCATTTTCCAACCTGTTTGTTTTTTTAAAAGGCTTCACTAAGGGTTGATATGTACCACTGTATGGGGCAATTTTAAGTCAGCTAAGACAATAAACCTTATGCATGAACATTTCCTAGACTTTAATGAAGCTGTTGAGTGAGGTCCTAGGCAATTGATGCAGCAGTTGTGATAAATAAAAACATCTCACCTAAGTCTCCTTTTCTTCATAACATAGACATTGACATGATAGGAAGCTCTCAGCTTAGGGAAAGAGAGCTAAACTTTAGATTATAGAACATAGATTCAAAAGTGGCTGGAACAAACTGGCTGACACCTTACTGGTAACCTGCTATTCCTCTGGTGTTATACTTCGGGATTGTTCCAAGTTTATTTTTCAAAAAACTTACTTCACATTATTCATATAAGTGATTACTTGCCAGTGATCCACATGTATCTTAGCTAAAACTAGAGAATGCCCTAACTTAGATGGTTTTTGAAGCCTATATATTTGGTATTGTTTGACCCTTAAGTGTTTTTACATCTCTCAGCATGGAAGACGAAGAAAGTTGTACATTGTTTGAGAGTCTGTACATTTAGACCAGATTTGTATTTGCACTGTCAGTATGGCAAAAGAGTGAAAAATGTTTAATACAGTATTGGATTTTTTATTTCTTTTTTTGATCAAGCTTATACCAGGGCTTACAACCTCAATTTATGTTCATGACAGTGGGGATTTTTTTTAATGTCCACATTCTTTCTAATAAACTGCTGGAAGACTTCTTGGCTGTCCTTTTAAGTGTCTGGCTTACTGTAATTTTTATGTATTTACCACTTCCTGAAATGGAGTTTTGATTTTTAATTGAGGAAAAATTTGAGATTATTCCTCTGTGTGAAAAAAGAGGCTTGCTGTAATGTCACAGGAAACCTTTTTAAAGTGGATCTGTAATAGAATATTGTAGATGCACTTTGCAGCAATTGGAAAAGAAAGTGTTGTGATTTGATTGAAATAAAATTAAATGTGTTGTCCTCCTCTAAAAAATATATATATAATATAGCAATAATTAGTAGTTATGATGCTGAAATTATTAATTTGAAACTATGATTATGTACTGAAACATTTATAATGCTGTTTTGAACCAAGGGTTTCAATGTAAAAGAAAAAAGATACAAATATAAAATCAAATAATATTAAAACTCCACAAAGTTAACTCAGGAAAAAAAATATGGAAAAGAAGCTGTCTTGGTTTCTCATTCATTTAATATTTACAAGGACCTATCATATAGCAACGCAGTGGTATGCGCAGGTGATATAAAAGAGGAAGTGGAAGTTTCCATAAGAAAGAAGTACTCATTCTTAAATTTTAATGTAAAAATAACTGAACTAGAGCTGAGCTGAGCCAAATGACACAGTCTCTTTGCTAGTGTGCACATACATGTACACACACACACACACACACTTGCCCCCAGAAAAATACAGCACATAGATAGAAGTTTAAAATGTATACTATCTAAAAACTGTTAGCCATATTTGCAATTTTTTTTTTTTTTTTTTTTTTGAGACGGAGTCTCGCTCTGTCACCCAGGCTGGAGTGCAGTGGCTGGATCTCAGCTCACTGCAAGCTCCGCCTCCCGGGTTTACGCCATTCTCCTGCCTCAGCCTCCCAAGTAGCTGAGACTACAGGCGCCCGCCACCTCGCCCGGCTAAGTTTTTTTGTATTTTTAGTAGAGACGGGGTTTCACTGTGTTAGCCAGGATGGTCTCGATCTCCTGACCTCGTGATCCGCCCGTCTCGGCCTCCCAAAGTGCTGGGATTACAGGCTTGAGCCACCGCGCCCGGCCCATATTTGCAATTTTGCTATCAATTCAAGAATTGAACAAAATCAGAAACTCAGGTTTAGAGCTCATGTTTTTTAATGTGTCAGTCTCCACCCCCCTGGTTTATAAGTAAGAGCATATTCAACTGTAAATGTAGCAGCACTTGCAGCAAAATTATGATTCTTAATGTTTCCTAATTATGTACTTTTTAAAAAAGAGATCTCTTCCCAAAATTAACTGATAACTTTTCCCATAACTAATGATGTCTAATTTCCCCACTGAAAATCACGACATTTTCACTATTCTTTCTTTCATTCTTAGTTTCTTTCTGGGGCTCAAAGACACATGTAAATGAAGTCCAGAATAAAGTTCAAGTATTCATGGCCCATCAACTTTCAAAGTTAAAAGTCTCAGCTTTAACTTGCTTTGTCTTGTCTATAACCCTCCTCATTCTAAAGGCTCTTGCCAAAACTCTAAAACTTACTTGTTTTACCAATTCTGAATCATCACATTGTGAGCAGAAGCTAATAAAAATCACATTCTTATCCTTCGCTTTCTTAACCACCCATCACTGTCTATTTTAAATTTAACAAGGTAAAATGAACATTAACCTTCTTGAAAAAGTTAAAGGCATACCTCTGCTCATTCTCCTTACCTTAGGCAAATGCTCTCTATTTCCTACTAATATAACATGATGGCTGTTTCTCCTACATTAGATTAAATTGTGCCCCATTCAAATAAATGCAAAATCCTACAACACTTTTATTGTGGTAAAATATACATAAAATTTACCATCTTACCTTTCTAAGTATACAGGTTCAGTAGTGTTAAGTACAGTCACCCTGTTGAGCAACCTTTTCATCTTACAAAACGGAAACTATACCCACTAAACAACAACCATCTTCCCCTGCCCACCAGCTCCTGGCAACCACCATTCTTTTTGTCTCCATGAATTTGACTACTCTAGGTATCTCATATAAGTGGAATCGTACAGTATTTGTTATTTTTTGTCTGGCTTATTTCACTTAGTACAATGTCTTCAAGATTCACTCATGCTGCAGCAGGTGTTGATTTCCTTTCTTTTTAAAGCTGAATATTCCATTGAATATATATGCTACATTTTGTTCATCCATCCATCCACCCATCAATGAATATTTGGGTTGTTTCTTCCCTTTGGTTACTGTGAATCATGCTGCTATGAACACTAGTGTTAGAACTATCTGTTAAGTCTCTGCTTTCAATTCTTTTGTGTATATAGGCGGAAGAGGAATTGCTGGGTAAAATAAAATCCTACAACTTTTGATCATTCTTTACTTAATCCTCAGTTTACACAACTTTCTGTTTTCAACACCTACTAAGAAGAATCAGATAAGATACAGGTTGACAAGGGAGCTCCATAGGTGACCTAGTCCATTTACCTACAGGTACAGGTACCCCCTCTAAAGTATCTAAACAGGTAATCATCCAATGTCTTATGTAATCATACAATGTGGTGAATGGGCACTACGTCCTCAAGCATTTCCAACTATTCACAAATTCCTTCTTAAGCTAAGCTAAATACTCTTCCTACAAGTCTATTTACAAATCTGCCTTTATGATGGAAATCAGTAGTATAATGCTGGGAAAATCTGGGGGGGCTCTTTGTTTCCTCTGCAATGTTTGAATTTTGAAACTGATTTTGCAACAAATTATCTTTGAAAGTGTGTGTGTGGGGGGGGAGTTTGACATTATTTCTTACCATTCCAATGACAGTCATTCAAGTATTTTAAGACTTCATGAAATCCTGAAATCTACTCCTTTCCAGATTATTTTTGGTCTCCTCACTGGCATTCCCTGTTGCACCCAATCCAAAGAATCTTTAATACAATAAGCTTGTACCATCCATCCTCAAAATTCATCAGTGTCTGCCAATATTTGTTGTCCCCATTTCAAACCCTTGATAAACAAGTTTAAGGGACATCATTAATCCAAGTTATCTGATAGTAGAGATAATCTCCCTTGCAATAACAAGTTACTGCCTAATTCCTACTTTCATCCCCAATCTCTTGTCCATTTTTTCCATACTCCTTCCTATAAAATACAATTGTCAAAACTTGGTAAGGCCACAATGATTAATCATCTTCCCTATTCCTGGCTGAACTATACACAATCTATATTTATCCTTCAAAGCTCAATCCCTTGAACTTCAATAGGATTAAATAATACACTCACACTTTCAAGGTTAAAAAAAAAAGAAGTAGTAGTAGTAATCTAGACTAGACGCTTAAATGCCCTCACTTCAAGTCGATTTTATTTATTCATTTATTTAGAGACAGGGTCTCACTCTGTAACCCAGGCTGGCTCAATCACACTGTAGCCTTAAACTCCTAAGCTCAAATGATCCTCCCACCTCAGCCTCTTAAGTAGCTGAACCACATGTCTGCACCACCACATGTGTGCACTCGGTAATTTAGAAATTACCGAATTAATAAATAGTCTTGGTAGATTTTAGATTTAAATTTAAATTTTTGTATTCCTATACACTTTCAGTAAAACATTTTTCCTTCCCTTGATCATATTACCTACAATTCCACCAATGATTGATTCATTCAGATTAACAACTACTCTGCTTTTTAAAAAGAAATAATATAAATGTAGCTTTTAACTTTGATTTAAAAAGTAACATTTGACTCATCCATAACTTTAATGAATTTGTTTCTTCATACTGTTTTCCTCCCCCAAACACACCATCAAACAAATGGGAATAAAAGCACTGAAGACATAAGGGAAAGGGTGTGTAGGAAAACTTCTAAACAAGCATTTTGCGGTAAGTAGATCTAGTTGGGGCCCCAAAATGAGAGGTTCTAGGTCAACAGAGCAGCAGATGGGCATAGAACAAATAAGGAGAGTGGTAGAGGAATCGCCTAGAGAGGGAGGTCACAGCAATAAAAGGTTCCTTGGAAATTTTTTGTTGTTGTTTGCTTTATCTTACACTGAACATCTAACTATAAACCTTCACGCTATCATCCCATTGTTGTCTTCCACTAACATCTTCTAAAAAGCATGGCTTTGTCCATTAGCAGTAACAAGGTTCAATATTATAAATATTATTTAGATTAGATAACTACAAACTCTTGGTATAGAAGGGCTTAGAGAACAATCTAACTTTTTACCTAAAGAGAAATACAAAACAGTTCATTAAGATCCTTGTCCAGGCCAGCAGGGCGCGATGGCTCATGCCTGAAATCCCAGCACTTTGGGAGGCTGAGGCAGGCAAATCACCTGAGTCGGGAATTCAAGACCAGCCTGACCAACATGGAGAAACCCTGTCTCCACTAAAAATACAAAAAATTAGCCAGGCATGGTGGCGCATGCCTGTAATCCCAGTTACTCGGGAGGCTGGGGCAAGAGAATCATTTGAACCCTCTGGAGGTTGTGGTGAGCTGAGATCGCACCATTGCACTCCAGCCTGGGCAACAAAGAGTGAAACTCTGTCTAAAAAAAAAAAAAAAAAAAAAAAATCCTTGTCCAGGCCGGGCACAGCAGCTGACGCCTGTAATCCCAGCACTTTGGGAGGCAAAGGTGGGGAGATCACAAGGTCAGGAGTTCGAGACCAGCCTGGCTAACATAGGTGAAACCCCATCTCTACCAAAAATACAAAAAATTAGCCGGGAGTGGTGGCGGGCACCTGTAATCCCAGCGACTGGGGAGGCTGAGGCAGGAGAATTGCTTGAACCCTGGAGGCGGAGGTTGCAGTGAGCTGAGATCGCGCCATTGCACTCCAGCCCGGGCGAAAGTGTTAGACTGTGTCTCAAAAAAAAAAAAAGAAAAAGAAAAAGAAAAAAAATCCTTGTCCGATCTCCTGAGTCCTACTCAAAAGTGAGGCAGCAGAAATAGTACTTATATTTTAGACTCACAGATGGGGATTCAAGTTCTATCACTAATTGGATATGTAATTTTTCACTGATTTGACGTGTTTATCTATGAGATAATGATTTCACAAGGCTTATTTAAGATTAAATAGACCATGTGAATGGACTCCCATCTTAGTCAAGGCCATTTCACTACAGCATCAGGCTTTTCAATCTTATGAGGAATAGGTAATAAAAAGTAGGCCAGATGTGGCAGTGTACACCTGTAGTACCACCTACTACAGAAGCTACGGTGGGAGAATCACCTAAGCCCAGAAGGTCGAGGCTGCAGTGAGCTATGATCACACCACTGCACTCCTGCCTGAGACAAACGGAGAGACAGAGACAGAAACACAGAAAGGGAGACACATACACACACCCCCCCCCCCACACACACACACACAGAGAGAGAGAGAGAGAGAGAGAGGAGGGTATATTATCTGAGGTAAAAGGAGTATTAGTGAGGAAAACAAAATACTTATGAATGAATATAAACTAAGGGCATGGTTCCGAAAGAACTCAGCTGGAGAGAGAGAATAAAAATCAACAGATTCAATTAAGTAAACCAAAAGACAGAAATTTTGCAATTTTATACCTTTGTCCTACTTGGTATTCTTGTTGATTTAGCAAGCAGAGCTTGGATATCTAAACAGCTAACACTACTTATTACAATTATTTTCTGCTTTGAACCAGAGCTATCAGTCCAGATGTAGCCATTTATATTGAGATTCAAGAGTTTTGAAGTAGTTGGTTGACCCATTAATTTGACCAATTCCTGGCATTTCCCAACTAAGAGAAGTAACTTAGTTATGGTAGATCTTAGGAGATTATTAAACTACTTACGTTGCAAGTTTACGTTCCCTCAAGTCTCAAAAATAAAGACTAGACTAGGAGAGGCCAAATGGCACCAGCAAGTGGGAGAAGATCACAAAAAACAGTCCAGCCCAGGAAGCCTCTTTGTCCTTGTGGGCCTGAGACTACAACACCTCCCCCTCTCACAAGATGTTGAGCAGTAAAGTAGCTCAAGCAAACGGGAACCTGCCAGGAAGCCTGTCTGTCCCCACAGGCTAAAGACTCCCTTTTGTCCACATCTACAAGCATCAGGCAGCCCAGCCTGTGAAAATTTCCACCCCCTCAGACAGAAGCAACAGAGATCAGTAAGAAGCAGCAGAGGTCAATGGGAGCCTCTGTGGCACCAAATAAAACAAGCAGACCCAAATACCATTGCAAAGGATCTGAAAATTAAACTTGTTATTGGAACCACAATCCACTAAAACAGTACAGGACCTGCATGGTAAACCTAAGTAAACACAGTGAATGCCAGCTTAAATAAGACTGGACATCCCCTAACATGATAGCCAAAATATCCAGGGTTCAATGGAAAATCACTATCTGAATCAAAGAAGACAAGTAAAGGACGCCAACACTGAGACAGATGTTAAAATTGTAAGAAAAATTTTGGAGTAGGCCGAATGCAGTGGCTCACGCCTGTAATCCCAGCACTTTGGGAGGCCAAGGCGGGTGTATCACCTGAGGTCAGGAGTTCAAGGCCAGCCTGACCAGTATGGTGAAACCCCGTCTCTACTAAAAGTACAAAAATTAGCTGGGCATGGTGGCGCATGCCTGTAGTTTCAGATACTTGGGAGGCTGAGGCAGGATAATTGCTTGAACCAGAAGGTGGAAGATGCAGTGAGTTGAGATCGCGTCACTGCTCTCCAGCCTGGGCGACGGAGCAAGACTCTGCCTCCAAAAAAAGTAATAAATAAACAAATAAAAATTGGAATAGCTCTCATAAAAATGCTTCAAGAACTACTTAAAATTCTCCTGAAACAAACATATAGAAAATATCAGCAAAGACAGAACTTATAAAAAGAAATCAAATAGAAATTATAAAAACAAAAAATACATTAAGAAATTTAAAAACTCATCAGTAAGAGAGTGGAGATGACAGAGGATAAAATCAGTGAGCTTAATAACAGGTCAATACAATTTACTCAATGTGAACAGACAGAAAAAATAACACCAAAAAAAAATCAACAGAATCTCAAGGCACTGTGGGATAATAACAGAAGATTCAACATTCATATCATCAGCATTCCAGAAAGAAAAGAGAAAAAGAGTAGGGTGGAAAGAGTATTCAAAGAACTGACCAGGCACAGTAGCTCATGTTTGTAATCCCAGCACTTTGGAAGGCCAAGGTGGGTGAACCACTTGAGGTCAGGAGTTTGAGACCAGCCTGGCCAATGTAGTGAAACCCTGTCTCTACTAAATTAGCTGGCTTGGTGGCGCACACCTGTAATCCCAGCTACTCGGGAGGCTGAGGCAGGAGAATTGCCGGATCCTGGGAGGCAGAGGTTGCAGTGAGCAGAGATCACACCACCGCACTCCAGCCTGGGTGACAGAGTGAGACTCTGTCTCAAAAAAAAAAGGAAAAAAAGAGTATTCAAAGAATTAACAGCTGAAAACTTCTCTTATTTGGTTAAAGAAATAAACACAGGACGGGCACAATGACATAGGCCTGTAATCCCAGCACTTTGGGAGGGCAAGGCAGGCAAACTGCTTGAGCTTAGGCATTGCACTGGGCAACATGGTGAAACCCTGCCTCTACGAAAAATGCAAAAATCAGACAGGCATGGTGGTGCACACCTGTAGCCCCAGCTACTCAGGAGGCTAAGGTGGGAGGATTGCTTGAGCCCAGGAGGCTAGGGCTGCAGTGAGCTGAGATCACACCACTGCACTCCAGCCTGGGCAACAGAATGAGACCCTGTCTCAAAAAACAAAAAACCTGAAGATGTAACAGGATTTAAAAAGAAACAGAAAAAGTAATAAAGAAAAATGAAGAAATAAACGAACAGATTCAAGAAACTCAGTGAATCTAAATAGGATAAATCTAAGTAAGTCCACCAAGATACATCATAATTAAACTCCTGAAAACTAAATCCAAAGAAAAAGTCCTGAAAGCAATCAGAGAGAAACAATACATTACTATAGGGAAACACCAATTCAAATGACAATAGATTTGTCACCTAAAACCACATAGGCCAGAAGGAAATGGCATGACATTTCACTAGTGCTGAATGAAAAGAACCGTCAATTGCGAATTCTATATCTGATGAACCAGCTTCAGACTAAGTAAAATTAAAAGAAGTAGTTGACTAAGAGGAGTAGAACTATTCTTAAAGAATGACTAAAGGAAGTCATTCAATGGAATGGAAATAATAAAAGAAGCAATCCTGTAGCACCAGGAAGAAAAAACAGAAAGAGCAGGAATAGGTATATACCACAGACTATGCTTCTCATAAATTTTATAAATCACATTTGATGACTGGAACACAAATTTTAATACCATCTCATACTCAAGAATCTAAATGGAAGTACGGTTTCCACACCTCACTTACAGTGGTAAAATGGTATCAGCAGACTGTGATAAATCACATGTATATATTGTAATACCCAGTTGAAACAGTTTAGAAAACTATGTAAAGATAAAGAAATACAATACTATAAATATAAATCAAGACAGAATCCTAAAATATGATCCATGAGGAAGTCAAGGGAAACAGAGGAATGAGAAATAGAGGAAACAAACAGAAAACAAAACAAAAAAAAATGGCAGACAAACTCACCTATCAATAATTACTTTAAATATAAATGGTGTAAACACACAAATTAAAAGGCAAGGATTGGCAACATGGACCAAAAAAAAAAAAAATCTAAAGCAGTTTACAAGAAATTCATTTAGTTTCAAGGTGTCTTTAAAATTAAACATGCACTTACCACACAACCCAGCAATAGCACTTTCTGTACATTTAACCCAGAGAATGGAAAATGTATGCCCATATAAAAACATTTACACAGATGTTCATAGAAGTTTTATTTTTAATAGCCAAAGCCTGGAAACAATTCAGATATGCAATGGATAGTTAGAAACTGTCATACATCCATGTCAAAGAATACTACTCGGCAATAAAAAAGAATGAACTATGAACACAGTAACTTGGAGGACTCCCCAGAGACATACAATGAATGGGGGTTGCAGGGGAGCCAATCCCAGATGGTTACACACTCTATGATTCCATTAAACACTTGAAATGACAAAATTATAGAAATGTAGGACAAACTAGAATAAGGGGGGCAAGAGGAGGTACTAGGGAAGTACATGTGGTTTTAAAAGAGGAACACAAGGGATATTCGTTGAAAGCATTCTGTATCTTGATTGTGGTGGTAGGTACATGAATCTATACACATGATAAAACCACACAGCACCCCAGACACATACACACACCTGGGTACCAATAAAACCAGGTGGATTATATCAGACACAGTATTCTGGCTGTGACACTGCACTATGGTTTTGCACAATGTTACCATTAGGAGAATCTGCATAAAAGGTTACTTCCTACAACTGCTTATGGCTTACATTTTTCTGTTGTACTTTAATTTTCTATAGGGAGCAATGGACAGCTGTTGTTTCTTCCTGGCCAATATCCATTCCCTCTTCTTCTGTAAAGAATGCTCAACTTTGGCTGGGCATGATAGCTCACATCTGTAATCCCAGCACTTTGGAAGGTTGAGGTGGGCGGATCACTTGAGGCCAGGAGTTTGAGACTGGCCTGACCAACATAGTGAAACCCCATCTCTACTACAAATACAAAAAAGTAGCTGGGCGTGGTGGTGTGCGCCTGTAATCTCAGTTACTCGGGTGGCTGAGGCAGGAAAATTGCTTGAACTCAGGTGGCAGAGGTTGCAGTGAGCCGAGATTGCACCACCGCACTCCAGCCTGGGCAACAGAGCAAGACTCTGTCTCAAAAAAAAAAAAAAAATGCTTAATTTTGCTTTGGGGAACTATGCTCTACCCTACTGGAAACAGTCTCGGTAAGACTGTCCATTAAGATATCTCACCATCCTTGGGCACTAGGCCAACCAAGTTCACTCCTCCTTGAAGTTTAACCTTGAGCAGAGTAGACAATGACTAATTTAGCCCAACTGGAGTGTCTTGATGAGACTATGCATTAGAAGAAGTTGCCTTCCTTCTCCTAATTTCAGAGCCTGTTTCTTGCTTTTGAGTCTGAGTCTTGCCTCTGCCCCCATATTCTTCAAATAAATCTCATTTTGCTTAAGTTATTCATATTTGGTTCCTATCATTTGCACTTAAAGAACCCAATCAATGACCAAGCACGATGGCTCACGCTTGTTATCCCAGCACTTTGGAAGGCCGAGGCGGGCAGATCACTTGAGGTCAGGAGGTCAAGACCAGCCTGGCCAACATGGTAAAACCCCGTCTCTACTAAAAATACAAAAATAAGCCGGGGGTGGTGGCAGGTGCCTGTAATTCCAGCTACAAGGGAGGCTGAGGCAGAAGAATCACTTGAACCTGCAAGGCGGAGGTTGCAGTGAGCCGAGACCATGCCGCTCCACTCCAGCTTGGGTGACAGAATGAGACTCTGCCTCCAGATAAATAAATAAATAAGAACCAATCAAATATATGCTCCCTTCAAACAAACATAACACAAAACAAAATTTACCTAGTGTTTTTATTTTTTAATTACAATTTTAACTTTGTAAAACCTTAATTAAGCTTTCATCCACAAACTCTTGCTTACAATAAATAGGTTCTTACAAATGAACTTAATGGACTACAAATATAACTAGAGTTAAAAAGACGAATTAAGCTCTAATTATAACCCAAGCATGCCATGTCCAAGTAACATGAAAATACATGGACATGACTGTTGCCCTCAGGTCTCACAGGCATGTAACACAGTAACTGCTATAGTGGAGGTGAATCTAAAAGGCCATGCCCACACACAAAAAGCCAATTCAGTAAAGGATCTAGACTAAGATTTTTAACCCATTCTGCCCTGTTTTTAAGTATCATGCCCCTAAAGGATTTACCAATTTTTTTTAGACGGAGTCTTGCTGTGTTGCCCAGGCTGGAGTGCAGTGGCATGATCTTGGCTCACTGCAACCTCCACCTCGCAGGTTCAAGCAATTCTCCTGTCTCAGCCTCCCGAGTAGCTGGGATTACAGGTGCCCGCCACCACACCCGGCTAATTTTTGTATTTTTAGTAGAGATGGGGTTTCACCATACTGGTCAGGCTAGTCTCAAACTCCTGACCTCAAGTGATCCACCCACCTCAGCCTCCCAAAGTGCTGGGATTACAGACGTGAGCCACCGAGGCCAGCCGATTTACCAATATTTTATCTAAATTAAGAACATAAACATACATTTTCAATCTTACAGCCATAAAGCAAATGTTAACATACATGCTTCCAGTCTACTAAATATTTTCATTATTAATCTGCCGAATACTTGGCATCCCAACGCTTTTATAAGTCAAATGTTGATTTTAATAAACCTTAATGTAGATCGGATTTCTAAACTTATGACCAAACAATAAATACAAACTGCAAGAACCAAAAAAAGCACACTTACTAAACATTAACATAATAATATCAATATTACTTAGTTTCTGGACTAATTATTTAATTTTATAAAGTAAAACTCAAGCATTCAAAGGTAAGTTAAATTTATAAGAGTGTGCTTTATAATTGCATAATACTTCTTTAGAATAAAGTAATACTTCTTACCTTCTGGAGTTGGAATGCAGTGCAGGAAAATGAAAGAAGAAAAAAAAAAGCTTTTAATTTTTCTTACAAAGCAACAATAAAACAAAAAATTAAACTGTCCCTTCGCTTCCCAGCAATATCCACAATTCCCCAAATTAGCAACCCCCTCATTAACTTCTTCATTAAAATTTACAAGTTAGCCAAAAATATTATCAAAATATGTCTAAAGATATACAAATTTAGCTAAACAGTCTAAACTACTTCAGAAAACAGTTGCAGTAATTTGATTGTGTAACAGAGTAAAACTTAGGGCAGTTTCAAGTTAAATGTGGATACAATGAATACTACCTATTCTTTAATATTCTTCCCATGCATTTCAATTTCAAGGAGCCATCATAAAGCCATCAGCTTAAAGTTTACTAGCTTCCCTGTGATCTATAATGGAGCTCTTACGGATCTGAATTACAATGGATAAGAATACTCTTTTCTGTCAATACCCAAACATTTTGTTGTCATTTTTTTCATTACTAATGCTTCTTGACATCCCTACCAGGTTTGTGGGCTTGAAAGCAGATTGCAACTAACAGATAGGGAAGATGGCTGGGCACAGTAGCTCATGCCAAGGCCAAAGCAGGAGGATTGCTTGAGCCCAAGAGTTCAAGATGAGCCTGAGCAACATAGTGAGTCCTCATCTCTACAAAAACTATTTTTTAAATGTTTAAAAAGAAGAAGAGGAGGAAGATGCTGGCTTAACCACAAAGGTATCATCCAACCTTAGATATACCATCAATACAATAAATAATGTTCTTCATTCTAAAACTAAGCTATTTCTAATGAAATCACTTCAAGGCAATTCAGCTTAGCAAATAATCAGATGATCTACTCTGCAGGGGTAAGGATTTCTGCTGAAAAGTAGTAGAGAATATTGACTTTATTTCCCTTGCTATATACTTTTGCATGGGAGAGATACGGGAAAACATAGGTGCTCTGATTGGTTTTTAGTATAATGTAAGCTAAAACATATAACCTTCAATACAGTATGAAAGAGATTATTTTCTTCATAAACAAATTGGTACTAATCAGATGTTATTAGGACTCCCCCAGACAAAGAGGTAAAATCTCAATCTCTAAAATGTTTATTGAGCATAATCTTTGCTGGGTGGTCCCCAGAGTTCTTTACAATCTAGGCAGTTGGCCACACCCATTCATTAGGTATATAACTTACTCAGCTATATTAATGTTACAGTGTGAAAGATTCAAATTCGCCAAAATTACTAATTATATATCATGAACCCTTGGGATCACTCATGAATGGTCTAATTCAGAAAATGCCCAATTTGCGGATGATAAATTCATGAACAAATAATCTTCCTATTTCCCCTCTTCTATTCATGAATGGAAAGACAAGAAAAACTAGTCAGAGAATAGGGTCTCAAGAACTGAATACTTTACTATTTTTCTCTTCTTTCCTAAAAACTCTATTTCTCTATTAGCTGATGTAAGAGTCAAGATAATACAGTTAATAAGATGAGCAAAGCAGGTTAAGGAAACTCCAAAGGGGGGGGGTGGGAAGCACTAAAGGCAATAGCTACTTCAGAAGGAAGGCATTAAGTCCGACACTTAATGCTATAAAAGCACATCTGTAAACACTAATGGCAGCCACAGCTGATGGAGGGGGTTAAACCTATTGCATATCTAGCCTAAGCGTAGAAGTAGTAATGAGTAATAACAGTAAAGAATTAACAGGCATGGTTTCAAAGAATATTCAGGGTGTGTATTCTGTCAACAGTGTGTAGGCTTACTGTGTAGATTTAATTGTTCTATTTTTTGTAAGCCAGAATACCCAAATTGCACACAACCAGTCTCAAGTTCTTATCTGTTTGATATATACTGACATATTTATACAATAAAATTACTGCAATTTATTTCAGAACAGCCCAGGGTGTAAATACTATTTACAGTTTATGATGGAGGACGTATACTTTTGTTTTTAGAATTTTCCAAAAGTAAAAATTTATGTTTCAAAAAAGTGTCTTCAGGCCAGGTACTGTGGCTCACATCTGTAATCCCAGCAGTTTGGGAGGCCAAAGTGGGAGGACCCCTTAAGCCCAGGAGTTTGAGACTAGCCTGGGCAACATAGAGACCTTGTCTCTATAAAAAAATTTAAAAATTAGCCAGGCATGGTGGTGTGTGCCCGCGGTCCCAGCTACTCGGAAGCCTGAGATGGGAGAATCACTTGAGGCTGGGAGGTTGAGGCTGTAGTGAGCCGTGATTAAAAAACAAAACAAAACAAAACCAAGAGGCGGCCAGGTGCAGTGGCTCACGCCTGTAAACCCAGCACTTTGGGAGGCCAAAGCAGGGGGACCACTTGAGTCCAGGAGTTCAAGACCAGCCTGGGCAACGCGGCAAAACCCCGTCTCTACAAAAAAAAAAAATTAGCCAAGCATGGTGGCACACGCCTGTGGTCCCAACTACTTAGGAAGTCAAGGCTGCGGTGAGCCATGATCGTGCTACTGCACTCCAGTCTGGGTGACAGTGAGACTGTCTCAAAAAGAAAGAAAGAAAACGAAAGAAGTTACATTCACTCATGTGTTTAGCTGTACCTGTATATTTTTACATATTACATAAATACGTAGTAGCTAATATTTATTCCCCAAAAGGTGGGACAGGTTCCCCAGCAGGCGGCTTTTCAGCAAAGCTCTTCTAGTACCTAGTAGGCAGTTTCCTGAGGCCACCTCAGGCTACAGCACCAATGAACTTTGTCATCCGCTGAACTAGAGCCCTGCTTTCTCTTTACCTTTGAATAGTTAATCCCTGGTTAATCTATTAATAACTTCCAGTTAATAACTTTCCTGTTCAAATTATTGTGTACTTTCTGGTCTTCTGATCAGACCCTAAGAACTATAGAACTGTATAGCTCAGAGACTTACACAGAACATTTAAATAAACTCTTATCAATGCCCAAAATCCCAGAAACAGTTCCATGAAGCCGTGTGGGAGTAGCCATGTGAGTATATTTGGGAAGCTGGAGTTGGAATCACCTCTGACACTTCCTGAAAAATGGCATAGTTTGTAATGACAAGAAGAAATATAGGCTCAAGTCAGGAGAAACTTAAAAACAAACTGGAGCACCAGGTGCTCTTTGTTTCTCTGCAAACTGTAAAATCAGCATCATCAGACAAAAAGGAAAGCGCTTTTTTAAAAAGGCTATTTTATATACTGATGGCTAATGACAACCATTTTACTTTCATTCAAGGTAAAATAAAATTCTGAAATCTTTCCCTTAGTAACTGAAGTATATCGTCAAAATGTACACAAAAAGGGACACAACTCTCTGAATCTTTGGTTTTATTTCTAGTGTCTCAGGAAGGAAACAAAATACCTAACCATTCCTTCAATATTTAGATTCATACAAACGCACAGTATAATCCAGAATCAACATGAGCTATAATAATGAGAATAGGGGCTCTTTAAACAAACAGACCCAGTAAACAAAATCTCTACCCAATGAATAATATAGATTTTTAAAAAGCAAACTGTCCACAGAAAAACAAATGAGTAAAAGCTTACAAAATTGTTTTAAAGGTTCTAATAGTACTTCAAATTTGGAACAAGCAATTCTGTGTTGAAGAGCTCAACCCTAGGAAACAACTGCCACATTATCATTGGTATTTATGTAACAAACAAATTAGGTTATATTTTAGCCACAGAAAATTGAACAAGGAGGTTAGACATCTCAACAAAATTCTTTTTACTATTTTTGATTTTATGAAATAACTGTTTTTTGGTAAACAGTATGGGAAGTAACTTTTCTCTGTTTACAAATGATCAGATATCACAGCTACAGCATTTATCTATAGTATCAATAACTTTTCATGTCCTCTTGTTTTAACTGTTACAAAAAGAACTAAGCTAATTTAAAGAACTCCACAATGCCTTTGCTATCAACTCTGACTATTAAGCATAACAGAAACAGTTCTTGACCTCTCCTGGCCTAAGTCATGTCCTCCCATTTCACCTGAAACATTAAAACTTTTTCTTCCCTATTACTCCTATGGGAAATTCTATCTTTTTTTTCTTTTTTTTAAGAGGTAGGGTCTTGTTTTGTTGCCCAGGGTTGGAGTGCAGTGGCCCAATCATGGTTCACTGCAGCCTTGACCTCCTGGGCTCAAGTGATCCTCCTGCCTCAGCCTCCCAGCATATTTGGGAGGCTAAAGTTTGAATCACGTCTGACACTTCCTGAAGTGATTATTATTAATATACGAGATACTAATAATACCTCATATATTCATAGGACATATATTCATGGGACTATAGGCCTGCACTGCCATGTTTTCTTTTTTTTTAAAAAATAAAGACAAGGTCTCGCTATCTTGTTCAGGCTGGTCTCAAACCCCAGGCCTCAAGTGATCCTCCCGTCTCAGCTTCCCAAAGTGTTGCAGCTACAGGCATGAGCCACCATGCCCAGCCTAAACTATCTTTAAAATTAGTGCTTTAATGCATAAAAACAACATAATAGAATATAAAAAGTCACAGATCATGGTGAGGGGAAAAATTTAAGGACCTTTCTCTTCCTATATTTTCTAAAATGCTGCCATGCTTTATAGTTATAAACAGGCATTTAATTTAAACATTATACTATTTTGTAAAAAAAAAAAAAAAAAAAAAAGGAATTCATGTTTCTAATTAATTTCCAGAATTCCATACTTTGGATAAATGATTTCCAATCTTACTTACCACCCAACTTCTTAAAGGGGCTAGAACTTGAATCTTTCGCAGCTAGGAGCCAACCACTTCATTTGTATTTTTTTTTTTTTTTTTGAGATGGAGTTTCACTCTTGTTGCCCAGGCTGGAGTGCAATGGCACAGTCTCAGCTCACTGCAACCTCCGCCTCCCGGGTTCAAGCAGTTCTCCTGTCTCAGCCTCCCGAGTAGCTGGGATTACAAGCATGCGCCACCACACCGAGCTAATTTTGTATTTTTAGTGGAGATGGGGTTTCTCCTTGTTGGTCAGGCTGCTCTTGAACTCCCAACCTCAGGTGATCTGCCCATTTCGGCCTCCCAAAGTGCTGGGATTATAGGCAAGAGCCACTGCGCCTGGCCCACTTCTTTTCAAATATCTTATTGGTTGGTTGCGGTAAAACCCGCAGAACATAAAAGTTACCATTTTAACCATTTTTAATCAGTGGCATTAAGTACATTCACAATGCCGTGCAACTGTTACCATCATCCATCTTCAGAACGTTTTCAACATCTCTAACAGAAATTCTGTACTCATTTAATAGTAACTCACTATTCCCCACTACTCCAGTCTGTGGTACTTTCTCTCTATGAACTTACCTATTTTAGGTATCTCATGTAACTGGAGTCATACATTTGTCTTTTTGGGTCTGGTTTACTTCACTTAGCATAATGTTTTCTTTTTTTTTTTTTGAGACGGAGTCTCGCGCTGTGTCACCCAGGCTGGAGTGCAGTGGCGCGATCTCGGCTCACTGCAAGCTCCGCCTCCCAGGTTCAGGCCATTCTCCTGCCTCAGCCTCCGAGTAGCTGGGACTACAGGCGCCCGCCACCACGCCCGGCTAGTTTTTTGTATTTTTAGTAGAGACGGGGTTTCACCATGTTAGCCAGGATGTTCTCGATCTCCTGACCTCGTGATCCGCCCGCCTCGGCCTCCCAAAGTGCTGGGATTACAGGCTTGAGCCACCGCGCCCGGCCTGCATAATGTTTTCAAGGTTCATCCATACTGTAGCATGTACCAGAATTTTATATCTTCTTCAGACTAAATACTCCATTGTATGCATATACCTTATTTTGTTTATTCATTAATCTGTTCATAAATATTTGTTTTTAATAAAAAAATAAAATTTAATAAATTTTAAAACCAAACAAAAATGGTATTGAATAATCTAGGCAAAATTCTTCAAAACGTGGGAGCCAAAGGAAAAATATAAAGGGAGAAGAGCTCAAAGTCATGTACTGAGGTCCAAGGAATGAAAATAAAACAGTAAGTAGTCACACACTTTTGAGAAGCATAATGCGTGTTTCATTCTGTAATCTTTCTAAAAAACTTTTAAGAGTATAAGACAGGCCGGACGCGGTGGCTCAAACCTGTAATCCCAGCACTTTGGGAGGCCGAGACGGGCGGATCACGAGGTCAGGAGATCGAGACCATCCTGGCTAACATAGTGAAACCCCGTCTCTACTAAAAAATACAAAAAAAACTAGCCGGGCGAGGTGGTGGGTGCCTGTAGTCCCAGCTACTCGGGAGGCTGAGGCAGGAGAATGGCATAAACCCAGGAGGCGGAGCTTGCAGTGAGCTGAGATCCGGCCACTGCACTCCAGCCTGGGTGACAGAGCGAGACTCCGTCTCAAAAAAAAAAAAAAGAGTATAAGACTACCGGCCAGGCATGGTAACTCACGCCTGTAATCCCAGCACTTTGGGAGGCCAAGGCAGGAGGATCAGCTGAGTCCAAGAGTTCGAGACGGGCCTGGGCAACATGGCGAAACCCTTGCCTCTACAAAAAATACAAAAATTAGCTGGGCATGGTGGCACATGCACCTCTCGTCCCAGCTACTCAGGAGGCTAAGGTTGTGGGACTTCTTGATCCCAAAAGGACGAGGCTGCAGTAAGATGAGATTGCACCACTGCACTCAGGTCTGGGTAACAGAGCAAGACCCTGTCTCAGAAAAAAAGACTACCATTTGACACATCACTGCAGCAAGAGAATAATCTATAACTATATATGAATATGATCTTCCAACCAGTAATACCTCATATATTCATTAACAAGTAGGTTTTAAATACTTGTTATGCACCATATGCTGAGGGGTGGGGAAAGATAATGTCACTGCCTCTGGAGCTACCTTAAAAATGTAAGGTACAGAGAAATTGTATGATTTTTTAATAACCACAAACATATATAATTTCAAACCTTAATGCTATGAAGAACACAGAACATGACAGGCACGGTGGTTCATGCCTATAATCCTTCCACTTTGGAAGGCCGAGGAAGGCAGATCATTTGAGTTCAGGAGTTCGAGACCGGCCTGGTCAACATGGTGAAACCCTGTCTCTACTAAAAATATAAAATTAGCCAGGCATGGTGGCACGGGCCTGTAGTCCCAGTTACTCGGGAGGCTGAGGGAGGAGAATCACTTGAACCTGGGAGAAAGAGGTTGCAATGAGCTGAGATCACGCCACTGCACTCCAGCCTGGGAAACAAGAGTGAAACTGTCTCAAAAAAAAAAAAAAAAAAAAAAAAGAAAAGAAAAAAAGAAAAGAAAAGAACACAGAACACTACAACCAACTCAAATAGGAAGATATGATCAAGACCAGAAAGTCAGCCAAAATTATCTCTGAAAAAGAGGTATACAAATGGAGACCTAAAAGACTTAACTGTCCAATAGCTGAGTGAAAGCACATTCCCTGCTAAGGGTAGTCAGCATGTACTGCTTTGTTGTCCTGTAACTGCATTACCACAACATAGTTTAACCAGGAAAAGCTACTTTCAACTGTCACTATGTGAACCAGAAGCTATCCGATGATTCACATACTTTACCACCTTTTTAAAAAACTCTTCCATTTTTTCCTGCTGTTTTTTTGTTTGTTTTTACTAATCTTTACTATTCCTGCTTGCTCCCTGGAAACGATCATGGTAAGTTTAAAGTCCCAGAGCCTTACTATGTTAGAGCTGGATGATACTGACATTAAGACCTCCTGGCCTCAAGTGATCTGCCTGCCTCAGCCTCCCAAAGTGCTGGGATTACAGGCATGAGCCACTGCACCCGCCCACAAAAGATACTTTTTTTTTTTTTTTTTTTTTTTTTTTTTTTTTTTTTTTTTGGGGGGGGGGGGGGGGGGGGGGGCCCGGGGG